>NC_024800.2:19869800-20176261 GCF_000309985.2 Brassica rapa
CTTTTTTTTATATAGTAGACTTCATTTGAAGTTTACTTAAAAGTCATGGCTGGAGTCTATTAGCCTTGACTTTTAAGCATATTTCATTAGAATTTTACTCAAATATGATTTTAATTTTATCTTATTTTTTATAATTTTATTTTATTTTACAGGTATTCTCTTCTAAAATTTTCATATCATCTTCCCAAAAATATAAGTTTTACATATATTCATTATAGTACATTTTTGTGTTTATATTGAACTAAATTTATAGATTCATACTTTATGTTTTTTCTTTGTTACAAGGTTGACAAAAAATAAAACTATTTTGAAATATTTTCCAGAACAAAGTATTTTCAAATTTTTTAAATGTACACTTTTAGATATGAAAATTTTCTGTTAGTGTAGACTTCAACTAAAGCCTACTAAACAATAACTTTACGTAGACTTAATAAAAAGTCTACTAAATATCACTTTATCTTACTTTGCAGGTACTCTTTTCCAAGACTTTATTTGAGACATCAAGATTATGAAAAATTAAGCACACTTGAGAATATTTTATAATATATTGCTTTGTAATAATTTCACATAATAAAATATTAATTTGTAAATAATTGTTTAATGCATAATCTATAAACATTGTATTCATTTTTAGTTGTGTTTCACTTATATGATATTATTAATTTTTTTGTTAGATATCAATTTTTTCACAAGATCTAATCAACTAAACAAGTAAAACCACTATAAGCTAAAACAATAACCAACACACATGTGAAAAGAAGGAAATCTATACAAAATTCCCAAGAAGTTTCAAGAGTAAAACTAATCACAAATTTTTGCAATAAGTTTCAAGTGTATAATTATAACACATTAACTTTTGATATTCATCCAAGACCATTAAAAGTTTACTAACATACAATGTAAAACAATTTAATCGTAAAAAAATATGATGAATAATACACAAATGCACTTTTAATAGAATTTACGACGTAAACTTCGACTTTAGTCTACATTTGTAGATTTACAAAGACGTCTACACTTATTATCTAACACATAGTCAAACCAAATATATCTAGTGTACTTGACGCTGGCTTGATACACAAAGGCGTACAAAGTGTATCTTAGATAACTCAATCAAGTTATGTATTTGTCGATCATTCTTGAGTCTGGTAAGGAATATGTTAGTACCATCTTCTCAATTTTCTTACCCAGATCATAATCTTCTTGTGCCATTTCAAGAAGTTCACCATGTGTACATCCATCATGCACAAGGAGCATTCTTCCTCTTTTCTGATTATTGACCACAAACTCCCACAAAGAATCTTTCACCATTTATTCTCCGTATACAACACGTAACATAGCTATTTCCGGAAAAAATATAGTTTACATAATTAGCGGATAAATATTTCATGTTTAATAAAACAATAAAGGTAGACTTACAAATACATCTACAATTATTAACTAACAACATAGTCAAATCAAAAGTATTATACTTACATAATTATAACAGATTTGTTTTTCAAAATCAGTCAAACTCATTAGGATTAACTAATACACACTATCAAACAAAAAAATCTTGAAAAAACTTAAAGAATAATACACAAATCGACTCTTTGAGTTAGTTTTTGCAATTGAAAAATTTACGAGTTACTTTCTATATTTGAAAAATTGTGATTTTATACATGTAGATTCCATTTCAGTCTACACTTCAAAATTGTCAGTTTTTTCAATTGACCAAAATTCACCCTAGATTTGACTTTGGAAGTAGACTTCATATGCAGTTTACATTTTTGAATTTTTTTTTCAAAGATGTTAATTTTGCAATTGACAAAGTTTGACTTTCTACGAGTAAATGGAAACGAAAGTCTACATATTTTTAGACTTCATTTGACGTCTACTCTCAAATTCGACGGGTTAGTTTTGCATTAGACCAAAATAAAATAGTAGACTTCACATGTAGTCTACCTTTTTTTTCTAAGATAAGAAGACTGCATATGAAATCTACAATTTAATAAATTTTTAATAAATTTTTAAACTTTTTAGTCAATCACAAAAGTAACCTATTCAACGAAGTCTAAGTTTTGGTCAAATGCAAAACTGACCTTAAACTGACATTTTGCAAACATCTCAGGCAATCTACACTTCGTAGACTTCCGTTGAAATCTACAATAAAAAGTCAAAAGTTCGGTCAAATGCAAAACTAACCTCTTTTGAAAAACTCCCAAGATTTATTATTCGGAATTTGAGATCCGCTCCGGATCTCGGATTTAATATCCAAGGTGCATGGATCCGAATAGTAGAAACTCGGATCCGTAAAAACCGGATCCAAATATCTTGACTTTTAAGTCTGGATATCCGGATGTGTATTTTAAAAATATATTAAATTTTAATTTTATTAATAATTTAAACAGATATTAGTTTTATAATAGTTTATTTTAATTTTATATTATATATATATATATATATCTTATAACAATATTTAATTTATATCTTAATTTTAGAATTCTAGTATTAATATTTTTTATTTTTTATTAATTTTACAGATCTGAAACCTAATATGAATACCCGCGGATAGTATAATATTTAGACGGATGTTCAAAATCTGGATATTCAGAAACTACGGATCAAGATCTGGATATTAAGACCAAGATCCAGATATTAAATCCACGGATCCGAATACTCTAAATTTTTCATACCCGGATCCGTCCAACCCTTAATGTAAATAGTAAACCATAAGTGCCTTGTATTTTGGAAATGACTAAGCTATTACGTTAAAGTTATTTATATAATGTTTTGAAAATAAAACTTGATATGAAAGACAGTGACCAGCTTAAATATGTTAACACAGAAAAAATATTTTAGTATTCTTGCATTCTTAACAACTAAACGACTTGTAAATTTATAACTAGATTCTGATCCGCGCCTAAAAGCGCATGAATATTTTTAAGAAAATTTTATCAAAGAAATAAATGTTTTAAAGTTTTATTCTAATATATATATATATATATATAATTATATATTGTATTTATATTAATATGAACTTATATAAGATATTACTTAATTTTATTTTCAAACTTTTAAATCTTTTCGTTATGAATTTTTAATTAAATCTGTGAAATTTATTTGTTTAGTTGTGTGCTATATATTTTTGATAAATTTTGAATTTCAATGTCAACTTATTCGATTTTTAACTTACTGACTCTAACATTTCATTTATATATTATATTTAATTCAATATGGAAGCTTATTTAAGTTTAAATGAATGTAATTTCTATTTATGAAAATAAAAATAAAATCTGTTAATTTAACTGTAGTATCTAAACCCAAAAGAAGTTATACTTATTTTTTTATTTTGTATTATGAAT
The DNA here is from genome assembly GCF_000309985.2 of Brassica rapa. Classification (NCBI taxonomy): domain Eukaryota; kingdom Viridiplantae; phylum Streptophyta; class Magnoliopsida; order Brassicales; family Brassicaceae; genus Brassica; species Brassica rapa. The sequence goes on from NC_024800.2 coordinate 19,873,145, forward strand.
TATTTGAGTGTTACTCAATTACTTAATTTATCAAATTTTTAAAACAAAAATTAATAAAAAGTTATTTAAAGGTGAGAGTTAATGTTTTTTAGTGTTTGGATATAAGATAGTAGTGTAATGTTGTTTCCAATAATTAACTTATGTAGATATAATGTTTTAATTAATCATTAATGATATTTTAAGTAATAGGGTAAATTACATATTTACCACTTTCATGGTACCACTTTTCATTTTTACCACCACTAAGGAGACATTTTCAAAAATATCTTCTTCATTAAGTGCCAAAAGACTCTTATGCCCTTGTTATTTATATATATAATAAATCATTATTTAAATTAAAAAAATAAATAAATAAATAAATAAAAAATAAAAATAAAAATAAAAATAAAATAAAATAAAATAAAAAGTAATTTTTTTTTTATGTTTTCGAATTATACTTTTTCAAATTCAAACTTTTTATAAATTTTTTTTTGAAATTATTTTTTTCGAACTTTTTATTTTTTTTTGCAAATTTCTTTTTGAAAAACGAAAATTATGTTTGAAACTATTTTTAAAATTTTTTTATATATTTTTAAGTATTTATTTATATATTTATTAGAATCCTAAATTTCACATTCCAAAAACTCTACCTCACCCCTCAACTCTAAACCCTAAGTCTAGATTAGTTAACCCTAATGGTATAATTGTGTTTTACCCTTCATTAAAAGTGGTTAGTGTAAACATGAAAAGTAGTACTATGAATGTGCTATTTGTGGCAATTTCCCTAAGTAATATTAGTATATTACACATGATTAAAGGTTGGGTCCAACACAATGTTCATGTTTTAATAAGATTGATTTACTTATTTCACCCGTAATAGAATATTGTTTCCCACATTCTTAGATATTTTTGTAACGTCCCGACCGTCCACAGCTAATAGCCACTCATGCCCGTTCACTCGGTCAGTGGGCCCCATTCCATCCAACAAACAGTGGGTTAATTTTTTGAAGGCTGGAAAGTCTTGTTTACTGACGCTGCAATAATTAAATGACTTTGCCTCGTGCTTTGGTCTCACTCACACGATATCAGGAATCACTTTTTGATAGAACACCCATCCTTCCACTATTTTAGTTCAAGCACGCTTAACCCTAGAGTTTTAAATGGATGTGTAGCGGAAAAAGTAAGTGCACTTTGGTGACATAGATAACCAAATCAATTCTCTTAAACTATTCCATATACCACAAACTGAGATGTCAAAATTTACATCCTCTCAAAGAACGCAACACCTTTGTTGCTCCCCAAAATTGTTATCCGTATTAGTGTGAGCCCTCACTAATGGTGCATTGACTTTTTGAAGACTTGAAAGTCTTGTTTACTGATCATGCAATAACTACGTTACTTTTTTCGTGTTTTAGCCTCGCTCACACAATAACGTAAATCACTTTCCGATAGGTTACTCATTATTCCACTATTCCATTTCAAGCGCACTTAACCCTAGAGTTCTAAATAGATATGTGACAGAAAAAGTAAATGCATTTTAGCGATATAAATTGTCAAATCAATTTTTTAAGTCTTTCCATATATCATAAATCGAGATGTTACAATTTTGTTTTTAACGTCGTTGCGGCCATTCTTCCAGTATGACTTATGCATGGTAGTTAGAAGTTAGAACCATTACTTTGAAAAAATAAACAAAATCACTTGGAGTTCGTATAAATATTTAGGTTTACAGGAGCGGGGTAAGCCTTGTTTATGCCAAACATATGAATAAAAGAGTGAAATTCCAAACACGAGGTAGCCACTCGTGGTGGCAAACCACTTTATAAGATAGCACTTGAGAATAATTCACAAATAGGCAGAAGCCAAGTGTTTACTAGTGACGTCTCTTTTCAATCTTCTCGTCTTTATATATATAGATATAATATTGTAAATTTATTGATGAGAAACATCCCACATCGGATATATAAGAATTAATCTACTACTATATAAAGGATTAGGGCCAATCCACTAATTGCCAATTGGTTTTAAGTTGGAAGCCCATAATAAACCCGAATCTAACATGGTATCAGAGCGATAAGATCCTTTGACCTAATTTACTACTACTACTGTACCGATGTTGGGCCCTCTGTGGATGTTATTCCCACATTGTCCACGCTTCAGACCTAGATGTCTGAGCGTGAGGGAGGGTATTGATGAGAAACATCCCACATCGGATATATAAGAATTAATCTACTACTATATAAAGGGTTAGGGCCAATCCACTCATTGCCAATTGGTTTTAAGTTGGAAGCCCATAATAAACCCGAATCTAACAAAATTCTCCAATTTGAATAAAATTGCTGTATTTTAATTATATATATGTGGATATAGTGTCAAATGGAATTCACCAATATCTATTAACCTATAATGGATCACACGGCCACCATCATATGAATGTGTAGCTTTACACACAAATCATTTGCACGATCCAAGTTTCAGAAAAAAGGGAATTATTTAAAATGTTATCTACTTATTAAACTTATCTTGCTGTAGTTAGTTTCCTCCTACTAGACAGTCCAATATATTAGATCATGCATCTTTTATTTTTGTGCGACAGATCATGCATCTTTTATAAATGAAGATAAAAACTATATTTCTCGTCTTTATTGTACCTAATTGTGGAACTTATCTTCTCTCGCTCTATACATGCATGCCCGTGAGACTTCTCACGTCATGCATTGATCGTAACCCTTGGTGCTAAATGCGTTGTGTGTGTTTTGTGTCTATATGCATCCTATTAATGAGTTAATGCAAATACAAATATAGAGCCACTCAGGACACAAAATATACTAACAAAAAGTTAATTTCGGGCATGCAGAAATAATTATATAGAACCCAAGTTCAAAAATAAAATTATATTTTTAAGCAAAAAAATAAAAATAATAATTATAGACTTCTGAAGATCTCAGTTAACAGTTCTAACTTCAAGGCTAGATACATTAATTTGTAATGATGGTTTATGGTCTCAAATCTAATTGTGGGAATCAACCAGACATGTACAACTTTTGATTAATTATGTCTATAACGCTACAACCAAACAATAATTTGTTAATCATATTTAAAATGCACAATGCCTCCTATAGAGCTTGAAGAGCCAATCTGTTTTAATACATCTACTCCTACTAATTATCTAGCCTGTTTGGACTCCCAAAGGCTAATAACAAAGTTTTTAAATAAATATACTCGTATACAGTTAGAGGAAGAATATATGGTTCTTGTTCGTGATATAAATTAATATTATCTGGTTTACATTACATGCTAACTATATTTCATTAATTTATACAATTCCGGTTACCTGCGAATGCAAAGAAAAAAAAACGCAAAGAACCAAAATGATTGATGCCTTTTCTACGTTAGATAGACGTTGCTTCTTACGATGACTTGTCGTCTGCTTATTCGCTTAACTAATACTACTATAGTATTATGATTACATGTATAAACAAGTCTGGAAATATTTAATGAGACAGGTGATATTTGGATAAACATCAGTATTTTTGTACGAATTACTTAAATAATTTATTCTAGAAGTAGCCGTTGTTACGTCATTAGAATCGAAGTAGAATCTCATGTTCTATGTACTCTCCACTCATGATGACGCGCTCATTCTCATTCTCTTGAACTGCTAAATCTCTTCACCAGTTTAGCGAGTGGACTGGCGCTTCCAGTTATCGCCGACGCATGCGCGGGTTAGAGAAACTAGAAGACGTGGTTAAGGTAAGAAAATAAAAATTAAACAAAAGCTATAAAAAGAAGAATTCATAAGAGAATAAAAAATGGATCTACCTGGTGCGCACATCAGCGAGAGGTAGTGGAGAGACATGACAACTGAATAAAAAACAAATACCAATTTTATTTTAAAATTTAATTAAATTTTTAATGAATATTAAAGTTCGAACCATATATATTAAATCGCTAATTATCAATAATTTGCTTTCATACCTAAATAAAATTTTGGTACTCCAAATACGGATTCGTCAGCCACTATTTATTATTATTAATAGAAGAATTCGTGGGAAAATAGTATAGAAACAAGTAATAATTAGGTTTGACTCACTGTAGCTGCATTAGAACCCACAAAAAATTGAAACTTGAGAAAAAAACTAAAATATATATTATTAATTCATTTTTTGTGGAAATATATTAAATAACCACGTCAAAGGTCTCATTTAAGTTGTCGTGTTCTCGCATGATACCTCTTCTTCTCCTTCAAGATGGTGAGACCTGAGTTTCTGAGACAGAAGGAAGAGCTTTTAAAATCCCTTCTGTTTACGGTCGGATTCGAACTACGTACTTCCGTGCTTTACGTCCAGTCTTGTCGCTGAAGTCTTCTTTATTTCTTTCATGTTTTATCGCGACATAAGAAACAATCAAAAGGTTTGGCTTGAGATCTCTGTTCTTAGCCTATCTCTTGTGTTTTTGTTTTCTCTGTGTAGTGAAAGCGAGAGAGGAAAAAAAAAGTGAAAAGTTAAGAGATTTCACGGCGTCGTTTATGGCTTTACTCTGCTCCATTATAATCTTGTTATCACTAAAAGCCTTAAAACCTTTTATTCTTTCTTAATTATTATTTTGACTAATTTTATTTCCCTTTCTTTTTTTCTCTCTTGATTAATTGTATAGACTTCATGAATCACTTCAATATGTCTTTTTTTTTCTGGTTGCTTGGAATCGAAGCTGGAAATTAGTCGAATATTGCTAAGAACTGTCTTGTATTAGAAAAGTTTCAATCTATCTCCACTGGTAGGTTATGTGTGTTTGACTTATGTTTTTTTTTTTTTTTTTCTGATCCTATCCGGCTTATGTTTGATTTCACCTTTCTCCTAAAGTTGCGTACAAGAATTGAGTAAACATTGGATTGAAATTTGAAATTCCTCTTGTTTAAAGGTGTCTTTAACTGTTTATCTTTTTGTTAAGTTGGTCCACAATTAGTGATGAAATAAAGTGACATTCTCAATAAGTGGAAACTTGACTTACTGAATCGTTTTTTTGCTGCTTAGCACAGTTCCTACGATCTTATCTATTAACAATACCCTCCAAACACTATTGAGGATAAGGTTTTTTTGGCTGTCATTACAACATATGTTTCACTTTCACCTTAAAAAAACACACGTTTCACTTGTGATCTTTGTTAGTGTTCTCCTAGGTCTAAGGGAATTTCCATACCCTCTCAGATTTATTTCCTTTGTATAAAGTCTCTGGAATATAAAGGTGGTTCTGTTAATTGTCCTGTTTTCTTTATAGTAGTAATCTTAATAGAATTGAGTTCCTTTGGAGATTGAAATAGTTTTCACAAAGAAACATAACAACTTTTACTATTTCTTTGCGTTTGACTTTGTGTGATATAACTTTTGGTTGAGATCTAATTGCTTATATTAGAGCTTAGTTTATATGCTTTCACATATTGTTTTAAAAAATATTGTAATTTTGGCAGTGAAGGGAAGCATGAATTCAACATCAACACATTTCGTGCCACCGAGTAGAGTTGGTATATACGAGCCTCTCCATCAATTTGGTATGTGGGGAGAACCTTTCAAGAACAATATCGGCAATGGAGGAAGTATGAACACTCCAAGCCACATTATTATACCGAATAATCAAAAGCTAGACAACAACAACTTGGTACCTTTTTTTGCTTCATTCTTGTACCAAATCGCTTGAAAATAACAATTTTTATTTTCAGACATGTAAAAAGCTTTCTTTATTGAACTCATTTTCGTTTCTAGTCAGAGGATACTTCCCATGGAACTCCTCACATGTTTGATCAAGAAGCTTCCACGTCCAGACATCCAGATAAAGTAAATGTCTAATGCTTCCATTAGTTTTATTTCAATCCTTACGTAATGTACTAAATGTCTAATATTGTAACAGATACAGAGACGGCTTGCGCAGAACCGCGAGGCTGCTAGGAAAAGTCGCTTGCGCAAGAAGGTATGACACTATTTACTCTCTTAGACAATAATGTTATGATCTTTGTTTACTCAATGGGAGATTCTGTCTGTAGGCTTATGTCCAGCAGCTGGAAACAAGCAGGTTGAAGCTAATACAACTAGAGCAAGAACTCGATCGCGCTAGACAACAGGTTATTGAAGCCAAAATCTATATCTTTCCTTTCCAAAACTTACCAGAGATTATTAGATGTTGTAGTTTCGGGTCTGGGGGTTACGAGTTCTGGCACCGAACTTCTTGGTATTAAAAAAAAAACATACCGCAAATTTTGATAGAAACTTGGATGGTTTCAGGGATTCTACGTTGGCAATGGCATAGATACTAGCTCTCTTGGTTTCTCGGAAACCATGAATCCAGGTTTGTGTCAAGAACTGTTGAGTCTTTCTTTACAAGAAACCAAAACTTGAACGTCACGATTTAATGGTGTTTTGTCGACAGGGATTGCTGCCTTCGAGATGGAGTATGGACACTGGATTGAAGAACAGAACAGACAGATATGCGAACTTAGAACGGTTTTGCATGGACATGTTACCGATGTGGAGTTACGTTCGCTAGTAGAAAACACCATGAAACATTACTTTGAGCTATTCCGGATGAAATCAGCAGCTGCAAAAGCCGATGTCTTCTTCGTCATGTCAGGGATGTGGAGAACTTCTGCAGAGCGGTTCTTTCTTTGGATTGGAGGGTTTCGACCCTCTGATCTTCTCAAGGTAACAAATCAGAAACATCGAACATAAGTTAAATCGAAAGAAATGTGTTACATAGCCCACTGAAACATAAGGCCTTGGCCTCATAATTTTTGTAGGTTTCTTATAAATATTTTTTTAAAAAAAATGTTTATAGCCCCCAAATTCTCATATCCGGCTCTGGTTACATTCTTGATATGTTTTGGCAGGTTCTTTTGCCACATTTTGATGTCATGACGGATCAACAAGTTCTAGATGTATGTAACTTAAGACAATCATGTCAGCAAGCTGAGGACGCGTTGTCTCAAGGTATGGAGAAGCTACAACACACGCTTGCGGAATGCGTTGCACGTGGAGGACTGGGTGAAGGAAACTATATCCCTCAGGTGAATTCTGCAATGGAGAGATTAGAAGCTTTGGTCAGTTTTGTTAATCAGGTAAAGATAGTACTAATCTTTTAATTTTTCTTTTATTTACCAACACAGTAGTAGTACCAAACAGTTCTTGGTTCGTTCTTATTAGGCTGATCACCTGAGACATGAGACATTGCAACAAATGCATAGGATCTTGACCACAAGACAAGCGGCTCGAGGATTATTGGCACTTGGTGAGTATTTTCAAAGGCTTAGAGCCTTGAGCTCGAGCTGGGCAACGAGACATCGTGAACCAACATAGATTTAAGTTTTTGAAAACAACAAGAAGAATCAAGAATGAAGAGGAGTGCATCTTGGAAAAACAGAGGATTACTCATAATAAGTGGGGGGGTTGCTGCTGATGATTATTTTTTATTCTGCGGCGGAATCAGGAAAAATTGAAAAAACATGTATTAAACTTGTAAATATCAGAAAAGATGGAGGCGTTCGTTTTCCGGGGTGCAGCTTATTAAAGAGACAAAGTTTTTCGGATGTTTGTTTGATTATATAGAACTTGGTCCTAAAATTAATAATAATACATAAAATGTGTGTGTTCGAGTTATTATTGTCCATAATCTCTAGTATTTGTAATTTAGAAACTATCGGAAATATTTGTAAATTACTGAAAGCTATCGGAGATTTATCTTAATTAATATAATATATTTTGACTAGTCCTATTTGCAATTTAAAGACTATTGGGTTGATTTCGTGATTAAAGGTAAATAGAGGGGCAAACGGAAAGATATAAGAGAAACCTTATCACCAAACTCCAAGTGCGTTTCTTTCGTTATCCTCAGAACTCGCGAGTGAACTCTTCTTCTTCTTCTTCTATCGCCATAGCCACAATGCTCAGTCTCTCAATTACCTCGCCGGGGACGGCGGTGACTTTCCTCCGAGGAAATGTTTCAGCGAATTCAACCTCTTCTTCGTTCCACGGTGTCAGAATCCAGCACCAGGTCTCTGCTCGCGTGCCGATTTCTTCGTCGTCTCGTAAACCTTTAACGGTGATGATGTCGAAAAGAGAGGCGGAGCTGAAAGAAATCAGAGCGAAGACGACGGAGGAGCTGAACGAGGAGGTGATTGACCTTAAAGGAGAGCTCTTTATGCTCCGTCTCCAGAAATCGGCGAGGAACGAGTTCAAGTCAAGCGAGTTTCGCCGCATGAAGAAACAAGTAAGCTTTACATTGAATCTAGTTTGAAGTTTTAGAAGATGTTAGCAATTAATTACTCTTTGGACAATGTGTGTATAGCTTAGATTCGAGGTTTCATGTCCTTTGGTTAGAGTCTTGCAGTTAAGACATATAAAGTCCTGAGCTTTGTGTCATGTCTTTGTAACTTGATATACACTACACAAAGTTATCGGCTTTTGGTTTTACCTCTCTCTTTTTTTTCAGTTAAGACATAAGTCCTGAGTGTTGTGTCATATCTTGTGTAGACGTAAGTCGCTCTCTCTGTTATATGGGACTAAAAGATGTGTGTTATTTTGGGTGTGTGTTTGATTTTAGGTTGCGAGGATATTGACGGTGAGAAGGGAGAGGGAGATAGAAGAAGGGATAGGGAAGAGGTTGTCGAGGAAGCTTGACAGGCAGTGGAAGAAGAGCATTGTTGTGAGACCACCTCCTTCTCTCAAGAAGCTTCAAGAGGAAGAAGCTGCTGAAGAGGCTGCTGAAGCTGCCAAATCCGCCTGAAAACCCCACCCATTGTATTTTGTTGGTCGCTCTCTTCTTCTTCTTGTTTCCTTGGGATGTTACTCTTTGTTGCTGGTAACCATGCTATTTTGTTGTTGTTCTGTTGGTGTAAAAACTTTGTTCATTAAGCAGTTTACATAAATTTCTATAACTCAACGAAAAAGTAGCTCTGTTCTTGACCATTTTGAGGATTCTAACATACAATATGATCATGCTTCCGAGTGATGTTTCTTATTGGGCTTGAAGCCCATATAAGAACTGCATCTTCTAGTCTTCTTAGTTGATTTTCTGTTTACTGCCTCGCCTTTACTGATTTAGTAGGAAGATGTGGCCATAATCTTCTCACTCAGGAGTCAGGATCATCAGAGGTGGTATTGAAAATCTTCGTACGGAATGATGATTAATTAAAATAATTCAATACTGCTGGTTTTTTTCTAGAAAGTTTGAATATGACTGATGATAAAACATATTTAATAATGCAGTTTTATTATGTTATCTAAACCAAACCCACTTCTTATTGACAATATTCCATTCATATTATTCACATGATTAGACCCGGGAGTACTGATTTGATCCTCATCACTGACATGCTGCTAAGAGTCAATGTTTCATTCACAAACAATGCGAAGTTTGTAGTACATATCAAGGTTTTCGCTGAGTTATTGATCATTGCTAGGTTGTTAAATTAGTTAGACGTCTTTCTTGATATGAGATGCTCATGTTCTACTGATTTTCATCGCTATTCTTTTTTTTTGGAATAACGTCAGAAGTGATGAAATAGCTGTGATCTGGACCACGATAATCTTTACCTAATACCCTTACATACAAGGGTTAAGTCAAAAGATGTTTTGAAAAGATCTATCTGCCCACAATTAATTATTGTGTTACGAAACAATGGTCAAAACTCCACATTTTAATGCATATAGTTTATGTTATGTTTAAGTTTGACAGCTGCATTATGCTGTTCACACCAATCAGTTTACACTTGCAGTTTGTTATCCTGCATTTCACAAACTGACCAAGTCTTTCACGTTCGGCCTAGCTGAATTGTGAGAATTAATATTTTTTTGTGTATCTGAGAAAATATTAATTAATGTCCAAATATCAAAGTTCAGCAAAGATAAGCGATGTTCTTGATATTAAGTACAAGAGGCTTAAGACAAAAAATGCATATCTAAAGAAGATTTATGAGGTTTGCATATGAGAATAGCATTAATATTCTCTGAAGAACTGTCTCACCAACTCCATGTGCTTTAAAAGGTCTACACAGATTTCTATGATGCTTTTACGTATATATTCATGCAAAGATCTTGGTAGTTCTTCTGGATCACAACATGTGACTTGCTTTTCATGCAAAAAAGCTTTCCTAAATTTTTGTCTTTGCTCCAACAACTATCTCATTAATTAAAAGCAACATTAATGTTAATTATCGTCTTCTTCGTGATAGGCCTGTGAAGGAAACAATGAACAAGACCAGCCCTGTTAAATTCTGAGGTCAGTTGATGCTTCTGCCCAATTTTTTTGTTCACCAATGTCAGTACTCATTAAAAGTTTTGATTCAGTTCATGAAGCAAAATGTGATTGCTTCATAAATGGTAATCAGTTTTAACATGATTTCCGTTATTTTTTTTTTGAAAGAAACATGAAGCAAAATGTGATTGCTTCATAAAGAGGGTTTGTTTCGTAAATATCTAGTTTTGATTGGTTTTGAGCAATATATGTTAATTGATGCATCTAAATTAATTCGATGTGGAGCTCTAACTATAATAGCATTATAATGCCATTGTCTCCATCTCCATCTTTCACTGTCTTTAATTAGCTGTAAAACTGATGTCATCAATGAAAGGATCGCAGCCACCTAAAATTTACATGTAGTGGTTGATGCCTAAGAAAGTTACGCTTAAGGCCCACTCATTTTGGTTCATATAATACTTAAGAATGACTTCACGTTTATAATTTAGCATTGCATTTTTTCTTCAAGTTACATATGTCCCATGTTCTTGCAGGTTTCTTTCTTGTGATGTACTTTTTAGCAGATTTACCCTTTGAGGAAAGTGCAATGCTAGATGATTTTGAATAGTGGGTTCTTGTCTGTATTTATTTTTTTGGTTTCAATTATTAGGTATTTATTAGTCTTTAGAACAATTGCTAACAAAACCAAATGTTGAAGAAAGAAATTCTTCAACCATTAGTAGATTAATTAGTTGTGTGATCAAAATCACAAAACGAGTCTTCTGACCCCACATCTGGACCTGATTTCTAACAAAGCTGCTCCCATGAGAACAGTAGAAAAAGAAGTTTAACTTGATGTCTGAATATACTCATGACTTCAAAGCTTGTTCTTGAAGTAAGACTATACGCGCGAGTACATTGGTCTCATTTTTTTACTCATTGCATTCTCTTTCAGGACCATGTTAGTTTTCTCATAATTGTGTAAGTACCAGTTTCAAATATCACTGCATATATAAGAATCCACAAAGTTGGATAGTGTCATCCTGGATCTCATGAAATAAAAAATTGGGTACAAATGTGTATATGACTAATATATAGTCTTCAGCTCGATATGCATCCTCTTCAGAGATACAGAAAATAGGGAATAAGTGAACTTTCTTTATATCAAACTTGGCTTTGAAAGTCATAGTTTAGATGTGTTGGTTAGGAACATATGAGAAGAAGCAAATCAGTTTTCATCTGACATTGACAACCATTTTATTTTATATATTTGATGAAAAGAATGGTTTAAAGTGAACCTTAAAATCAATTATTTTAGTATGAACCTATCAGTGCCTTCCTTATTTCTTTAATATTTACTGTACCTGCTTCCTCCAGTGAGATTGTGGTGTGGTCCACTCTATGAGAAACCCTAGACTGACAAGCAACTCAAATGTCTCTCTCTCTAGTCTCTCTAGAAAATATTCAAGGTTTCTCCGCTGCTTAACCATACTTTTTGAACTTGTAGGATTTTTTTTCTTATAATGATGAAATTTACTGGCTTATCACAGGTCTATCTTGCTAGGGTTAGATGGAAATAGAGAATTCTACATTTTAGACACTTCTAGTGCGTGAATTTACACATTATCACCTACATCATGCTGCCTTGCAGTTGCAGAGTTACTGCAGGTTTCGTCCATTATATGATGAAATTAACCTTATGTCTTTTCATACTCCGCATAATGTAAACACATATTTTTTCGCAAATCACTTTATGATATATATCATATGTTATATAGAGGACAACTGAACAGATGATATACACAATGGAAACCTTGACAATTTGATAAACCTATTGGGGAATACATACTTAGTTCGTAGATGCAGTGAAGTTATAACAGACTTGATACCTTAATATTGTGAAAACGTTTCCTTATTCAATATTCATGTATAGATCTTAGAATTTGTTTCTTGAGGACAAGTTAGTTTCTTCTTTCTGGGTCAAAAGAGGACAATTTATCTTTCATTTTGAAAAAATGGGGAAAAACCTATCAACTACTTTATGGAGAAGACACAGAAGAAAAAGACAAGAAATGCCATTTGGTCCAATGCAGAGGCAGTGGGAGAAAAAGTCTTGTAGGTTTCAAAGATGGTGGAGATTTAGATCATTTCTGCACCAACCTCTCCTCTAACAAGCTCCTTCTAATTTTCAACAAAAAATGTGTCAACATCAAGCCTGTCAACATTATCAATCAACAGTAACGTCTCTTCTCACAGATACATAACTTCTCATCGATCATATATACTGATATGATCAATGCTGCTCCAGTTTCCAGTATTTTGAGACTCTTAAGACTTATAGTAAGTTTCTCTGCATCACTTATCTCACTATCAGAGACAAATCTCTCTTTGCTAATGGGTCATGGCTTGATACGAAGAAAATACAACTATATATATAACACCAAATACATAAGTGTCATGAGGAATTAGAAACTTATCTTTGCGTGCCAAAGGAGGTGTCTCTTCAGCCATACTTGAGGTGACATCTGTCGTTAGTGCTGACTTCTTTTTGTAACTTTTATTTGTTTGTCAGGCTATGATTAAATAATGATTTGAATAGTTTATAGCTCCCTTGTTCTACTCCACCTATATACCCAAGCAATGCGACTGCATGCCAATATGCCTCATGTTATTATGTCTGCATGTACTATTCACGATATATATTAATTCGTGAAACACATGACTCTAGACTAAAGATCTCAAGATCTTGAATAGTGTCCCAGAAGAAGATTGCTTGTACTATAAGTTGTTATACGGTACGTATACCGAAAGAATAAAGAAGAGACAATGTAGTGTAAAGGGTGATAGCGACATGGGTTGTTTTTGTATGCGAATAAGAAAGAAGCACGTGGTGAGTGAGAGAGAGGGAAGCTCAGCTATATATAAATAGAAATATAAGAAGCAGTTAGTGGTTGTGAAGAAAGGAGGCAATCGACCAAATCTTTTTGACAGTTAAGAGAGAAGGTAAACAAGAAGAGGAGGAGAGACCGTTGTTAGATACAGATCGTTCATCAAACATGGGAAGATCTCCTCTCTCAGCTGATGAAACCGGTACTCTGAAGAAAGGTCCATGGTTGCCTGAGGAAGATGATAAACTCATCAGTTATATCCACAAACATGGCCATAGAAGCTGGAGTGCTCTTCCCAAACTCGCTGGTAACATCTTCAAAGACTTTGATGGAAACCTAGTTCTTGTCTTGTGACTATATATGTTTTATTATGTTCAGGTCTTAACAGGTGTGGGAAGAGTTGTAGGCTACGATGGACAAACTATTTGAGACCTGACATTAAGCGAGGCAAATTCTCACAAGAGGAAGAAGAGACCATCTTGAACCTTCATGCGGTTCTTGGAAACAAGTAAAGAAAATCTTGTAACTCTTTTTTTTTTTGCTAAAATGTTAATATAAATCTTGTTACTCTTGGTCATGCATGGATTGTTTTTTCCCTCGTTACTCATTGAATAATGTTATTGGTAATGATTGTGTATATAAGGTGGTCAATGATTGCAAGCCACTTACAAGGAAGAACAGATAACGAGATCAAGAATTTCTGGAACACTCATTTGAAGAAGAAGCTGATTCAGATGGGCTTTGATCCCATGACTCATCGTCCAAGAACGGATGATATCTTCTCTAGCTTATCTCAGCTCATGTCTCTCTCCAACCTTAGAGGACTTGTTGATCTCCAGCAACAGGTTCCATTTGAAGATCAACAAGCTTTACTGAATCTCCAAGGTGAGATGGCTAAGCTCCAGTTGCTAAACTACTTACTTCAAGCTCCTCCTCTTGCCATGAGTAGTAGTAACAACATTAACCCTAATGAGTTGAACATTCTCAATCTCCTCACCAAAGAAAACTACAATACCAATAATCTTGACCTCACTTCTTGTCTTCAAGACTTCAACAACAACCTCCCATCTCTCAAAACCCTAGAGGAAAATCATTTCAGTCAAAACAATTCTCCAATATGGTCGCATGAACCACCTAGCTTGAACCAAACTATGTTGCCTTCTCATGATCCTTCCCCTTTGGGTGATGATTTGGTTCTGAACCAGGCTTCCTCAAGCCATGAGCAAGAGGTAGCAGCTACAGGCTCTGTAGATTGGCCTGATCATCTCTTTGATGACTCCATGTTTACTTATCAATCTTGACGTATGTTTGTATATGTTTCAAGAAAACATGATTGTTTAATGTTTATTTGCATGTGGAGGTTCTACATCTGTACGTTACTTCATGATGTGTGCTAATGTCTTAGAATGTACATGTTGTCTTGTTGTATTATATAACTCATACATGTTGTTTATATTCTTCATACGAACATTCTATATGTAAACTTCACTGATGTTTTAAAAAATCAATCTTCATCTACTTTACAGTTTGAATCACAAGAGTGTCACCTTTGAAAATCAAAAGTATATTTCTATCTTCCACCAGATAATTCAATGGCGTCTTGATTGTTTATCGAATCTTCACCCCAATCAAATCTCCTCTGCAGCCTCTGAAACTCTTCTTGTCTTGTCACTTCAAGATTCTGCCATTCTTCCCATCTCTCTGCAAGCCCTTCTCCTTCAAGCATCCTCACAACTTCCGACATAGCTGGTCTTTCTTCCGGTGCTGCTTGTGTGCACAACAAAGCCACTTGTATCATCATCTCTAGTTCTTCCTCTATGTAATCCTCTTCAAGCTTCTTATCTACAATATCTCCAAGTCTCTTTTCTCTTTCCAACTTCTTCACCTGAAAACCAAAAAGATTGTTTATTACTCTCTTGAGAAGAAGCAAAAAAAAAAAAAAAAAGAGAAAGTGATCTCAGTTTCAAACATTACTTACATGGTCTAGCAACAAGACATCATCTTCTTCCTCTAACCGCGAGAAATCAATGGCTCTTTGTCCAGTTACAAGCTCAAGAAGCATGATTCCATACCCAAAAACATCGGTTTTCTCTGATGATTTCCCTGTGGATATACATTCAGGTGCAATGTGACCCATTGTTCCACGGACCTGAGTGGTCACATTAGTCCTTCTAACATCTACCAACTTAGCTAAACCAAAATCACCAACCACTGCTTCAAAATCTTCATCTAGTAACACATTAGCAGCCTTCACGTCTCTATGTATGATCTTCGGATTGCAATGTTCATGAAGATACTCAAGTCCTCTTGCTGCACCTAGAGCAATCTGTTTCCTCCTGAACCAATCCAAAACTGGTTCCCCTCGTTTTATCTCTGCATATAATCAATCACAAAAAGTAATGTTCAAGAAATAGCTAGGCATTAATTAGAAAGATTTGTAGAAGACTAGCTAGAATGATTTTTATATATTTTACATTTGTATAGAATTTTTTCATTTTCGGGTTTAATTATAAAATTATTTTGATGAATTATCAAAATTAGATATACAAAACAGAAGAAAATAATTTTTTTGTAGATTTGTGCTAACATTATTACTTAATTAACTGATTTAGACTAATTTAAACCAAGTTAGAATAATTTAAACCAATGTGAATTGTATAAATCGGATATTAAGAAAATTGTTTCGGCTGGTTTGCCGAGATTTTTAGAACCATGACAAAAAGTTCGAACCTCCTAAACCAAAAGAGTAAAGTTTGCTTTCTTGTTACCTCTTAACCGATATGCAACACTTAGATTCTGCATGAAGGGATACACCAAAAGGCGTTCGGTCTGTGTTGTGCAAAAGCCTATAAGGCGAAGCAGGTTCCTATGAACAGCTACACTTATCATTTCAACTTCTCTCTGGAAAGCTTCGTCTCCTCCTGGTCGTTCAAAGTCAGTTAATCTCTTCACTGCGACTTTGGTGCCATCCAAAAGCACTCCTTTGTATACTTTCCCAAAGCCTCCTTGTCCAAGAACGTTGCTTTCACTGAACTCATCTGTCGCCAGTTGAAGCTCTCTCCATGAAAATCTTCTCAACTGTCCAAACGCAATCCTTCTGTCTACTTCACCTGAACTCAAAGTTTCAAGAAAAGGTAAAAAGACAAAATCGGTTCGATTTTTGGTTAGTTCGGTTTCAAATTTTATACCGAAGTTTAGTTTTTGATTAGTTCGGTTAAATTTTCTGTTTAGATTGAATAAAATTCAAAATTTTTTGTTTAGTTTTGGTTAATTCAGTTCAGATTTGGTTAGTTTGGTTTGGAATTTTGGTTAAGATTGGTATTTTTTTAGAAAACCGAACTAACAAATTATCCAACCGAAAACCAACATTTTTTTAGTTGCCAAACTGAACCAAACCTTCTAATGAACTGAACCAAAAACCAAAATTTTTGGTTCGGCAGGTTTGGTTCGGTTAATTAACCGCAGGCCTAGACAAAATGTTTTTAAAGCTCCTAGTAAAGTAAAGATTGTTCACAAACCTGCAACATCTACAAACACTTCACGTCTGTATCCTTTATGTTTATCCTTGCAGAAGAAAAACAAGAAGAATCCAAGGAGAATCACTGTGCTCCCGCTAACAACTCCTGCGATGATTCCGGTTTTTGAATTGCTTGAATCACCTAATCAGAGCAAACACAAACTCTCCTTACTTGGTATCTGTGCAAGTAAAGCATAAGCAGATTATTATAGTTTCACCTGAAGGATTGGACACGGTTACGCAAGGGTGAGGGTAAATGCCACCACAAGTCAAGTTGTTTGCTGTGAAACTATTAAGTGTTTAAAAAACACAAATCAGATTATAGTGGTAAGATAAATGGAAACTGCAAGTGTATCATACGTACTTGTATTTTGGAATGTCGAATAAACTCTGAGGAATCTCACCGCTGAGATTGTTTGAGTCGAGCAAACTGCATAATGTAGTTCAAAAGCAATAGCTTTAAGGAATACTGAAGAAGACAAGACAGAGAACAGAACAGAAGACTCACATATTTATCAGTTTTGAGAGGCCAGTGAGTGAATCAGGGACAGTTCCATTTAGGTTGTTCCTACTCAGGGTCCTGCTTAGTTAAGCCAAACAGAAGAATAAAAGACTGGCCTTTATTATTTGAACACAAAGAGATCTCAGACAGGTTTCAAGACACTTACAGGAACTGGATGTTACTGAGATTACCAAGCGTGGATGGTATGGGACCAGAGAGTTGATTGTCCTCTAAATCCAAGCTTGTCAAGCTAGAAAGATTCCCAATAGATTCTGGTATTTCACCAGTAATTCCATTTCCCTTCAATGTACTATGAGCACAAAAAGAATCCTCATTTAATATAACACATGTAACAGTAGAAATTAACTTCCAACAAGCTCACAGCTCCAACCAAAGCAGGCATATACTTACAGAGTTTTGAGAGTTTTCAAGATTCCTATTCCTGAAGATAAAGTTCCCGAGGAGAAGTTCATGTAAGACAAGGTTCTGCAAAACCATATAGCAAAAAGGTTAATAATCTCTCAAGCCATTATTTAAACAAAGCGTTGAGTAATTGTGGTTAGTGTTATACTGTTATGGAAACATACAGAGAAGTAACATGCTTCTGCTCATCACAAATAACTTGAGACCAAGTACAAGGATCTACTTGGTTCAGGTTCCAGTCGCTTAGCTGTTGAGGAGATGCACGTAACGAGGTCCTCAGAGCAAATAAAGCCTCCCCTAAACACGAAATTGCAAGAGTTAAAACCAACAAATATCATACTATTTACATAATAAGACAGTTTTAGAAGCTGCTAACTAGAAGCGAAATGATATAAATAGAAGAAAAAAAAAAGATTTTAAGTAAAAAGTAATGAAATTTACCTTGATCATCAGGTGACACAGATGACCATAGACAGGCAAGCGCCAAAGCAGTTATCATAAAAGGCAGAGCCATCTTTCTAAGAACTAGCAAATTTCAAGATGTTGGATTCGCCATATACAAGAATCTGAATGAACCTACCACAAAGGATTAGTTACTTTCTAATCCTTTATTTGCTTCGGGTTGTTACAGCTTCTAAAAAACGAACCTTTATAGCTGCCCAGAAGATAAAAGTACCAATTTTGGTCGGAGAAATTACACTTCTTCACGATTAAAACTCCGATTTGTGAAGAGCAAAGAGAAAGAACAACTCAGTTCCAAAGAAGAAACTTGTAGCAGAGAAGATAATCCAAAAAAGGAAAAAAGAACGAAAGATTCCAACTAAGATTTGGAATTTTGGATGATTTCACTTCCACTCTTACTTTGAAGAGAAACTAAAGTAAAACTCTTTTGCGTTACTTCACTTATTTGTTTTGTAGGGAAAAAGTCTTTCTTTTACGCAAATAGCCATTATGACATTCACAATGGCTAGTCAAAGAGAGACCAAGAAGCCCCGACATTGGTTGGTTCAAGAACTGCTTTTCCTGCGTGATTATCTATACTATACTAAAAGAGGGATATAAGCCATGGAGAGGTTGTCCACGTAGGATAGAAAAATCAACCAATCAGAAAGTCCGAAATTGCCATGTCATCTCATTTATTTTTCGCAAAAAATGAAAAAACAATGCAAAAGTGAGGATCGAACCCGGGTTAGTATGATATATATATAGGACAGTTACCACTAAGCCATTGAAACTTTCTTGGACACATATACAAGAACCACTAAATATGTAATCACAAACTCTTATGTACATTTAGAATAATATGAATTCAACTTTCAAGACTCCGATACTTTGTTTTGTAAAAAAAAAATAAGTAAGTGACTAAGCTAATATATTATTTGAAAGTGTGAGAACGTCGACAAATATGAAAAATCATAGATTTTTGTTTTCGTGACAAAGTTAAGAATTTTGTAAAAGTAAGTTTAACATATAAATTTTCGTGACAAATATGAAAAAGCATAAATTTTTGTACAATTTTGACAAAACAACTCAAAACATACTTCTCTAATGTCTTAATAAAATATTATTTAAGGGTGCAATAATTAAATATATTAATTCAATAAATTTTATAATTTATAGACAAAACAATAACACAACAAATTTTGAAACATTTGTTTAACCTATCGATTTTTTTCATGAGAATCCAACTAAACAAGATAAAAAAACAATTAGATTTACAAATATTTAATTACCATTTTATTCAATTTTGATTAATTTCAAATTGTCATAATGTATCTTTTTGAAGTTACAAATATGAAAAAGCATAGATTTTTGTACAATTTTGACAAAACAACTCAAAACATATTTTCCTAATGTCTTAATAAATTATTATTTAAGGATCTAATAATTAAATATATTAATTCAATAAATTTTATAATTTATAGACAAAACAATACCACAACAAATTTTGAAACATTTGTTTAACCAATCGATTTTTTTTCAGGAGAATCCAACTAAACAATTAGATTTACAAATATTTAATTACCATTCTATTCAATTTTGATTCATTTCAAATTGTAATAATGTATCTTTTTGAAGTTACAAAAAAATAATGTTCTTTCTTTATTACACTAGCATTATATATAGATTCTATATACACAAAATAAATATAATATAACAACATAAGCTTGCTTTCCCTGATTCATATGAAAACTTTTTAAGTTATCCACCCAAGCAAATTAATTAAATCAATGAAATTGTTAGAATACAGCAAATTAATTTATAATTTTATTTTAAATTAAATTATTTAAAAAGTGTATTTTCGTTAAAACAAAATAATAAATAAGTAAAACTGATTTGATGGTAATTTTTATGACATATATATATATATATATATATATATATATATATATATATATATATCAATTTTGTGAAAGAAATAGAAGCTTAATATGGAAAAAAATCTTAAATACAAAAAACTCTAAAAATTAACAAAAAAAAACTAATAAATTAAACTATGATATCACTTGAAAACTTCTTAGACCATATTAATAAAATATTTAAGCGATAATTAGACAAATTTGATTTTTTTTCCAGCAAAAAGTTTATTATTAATTAGTATTAGTTATTTCAAGATGTTTAAGAAATGATGGACAAAAAAATAGGATGGACATTAATGATATATGAACTATGAATAGTACTTTGTGAAGCTGACTTAGATAACATATCTGCACATCTATTTCCAGTCCTTTTTGATGCCTAAATTCAATTTATTCATAGTAGTTATTCCACATATAGATCGTATGAGATATTGTTTTGATATGTAGATTTGTTTTTTCAATGTTAATAAGATTGATAATTGTTAAAATGTATCTTTCGAATATGATATGTCTATAACCGAGTCCCCAACATGAGACAAGTTTGTTTAAAAAGTAAATAATTTTATTTTTCTTATATTATATAATCAATATATATTATTTACTGATAATAAAAATATAGTTATTCATCTATCACAAATATCTATGCAAATATGTGAATCAAGTACAACAATCAAACAACATAATGATTTCCACAAAGAAAATTTTAAAAATATATTTATGTTATGTAGTCATATTTTATATTCTTTAAATAATGTAATACAATATTCTACATTATTTTTTTAGAATTGAGAAATACATATATCAGTTAGACAAATTAAGCGATAATTAGACAAATTTGATTTTTATTTTGTGAGCCAAAAGTTGTTTATTAATTAGCATTACTTATTTCAAGATGTTTAAGAAATGATGGACAAAAAAATAGGATTGACATAAATGATATATGAACTATAAATAGTTTTTTGTAAAGCTGACTTAGATAACATATATGCACATCCATTTCCAGTCTTTTTTGATGCATAAATTCAATTTTTTCAGAGCAGTTATTCCACAAAGAGATCGTATGAGATATTGTTTAGATATTCAGATTTGTTTCTTGATTGTTAAGAAGATTGATAAGTGTAAAAATGTTTCCTTCGAATATGATATGTCTATAACCGAGTCCCCAACATGAGACAAGTTTGTTAAAAAGTAAATAATTTCATTTTTCTTATATTATATAATAAATATATATTATTTACTGATAATAAAAAATATAGTTATTCATCTATCACAAATATCTATGCAAATATGTGAATCAAATACAACAATCAAACAACATAATGATTTCCACAAAGAAAATATAAAAAAATATATTTATGTTATGTAGTCTTATTTATATTCTTTAAATAATATAATACAATATTATACATTATTTTTTAGAATTGAAAAATACATATAATATCTTATCCGCGGTTAAAAAATCTAGTTATAATAAAAATAAATAATTAGTCATCATGATGCTTTGAATGTTATTAACGAATAGGATTAGATTAAACATGTGGGCGGCTTTGTTTTCGGTTTTACACTTTTACTATAAGCCAATAAAAAAAGCAAAAATAATTGGGGCGAGAGAGGCTCGAACTCTCGACCTCAGGATCACTCAATAGCTATGAGACCTACGCGCTAGCCAACTGCGCCACCGCCCCCTCTGATAGAATCTCTCCATCTTATTTTTTATACCAAATGTTATCCAAGGTTGTTCTCGAACATGTAATTGCACTTGCTGATTGATTACACGAATGGGTCGATAATATCTGAAACCGTTTCAAGTCGACCATCATCAAGAACTCTCTATTACAAGGAAAATTTGAATTCAGAAGCAAGTGGAATACACAAACCCAAAATAATGATGACAATACATCGACGAAACCACAGTGAGTTTATCCATTTTCGGGTGTTCGTTCTCGCTCTCCTGGCTTTCGAGAACAACTTCTCCAGGCAAAAGCCTTACACTGTCATTCGCCAGTTCTTGTGTGTTTGTATTACCTCTGGTTTATTGATAGAGTATCTTTTCGGATGTTGAGGGTTCTTCTGCTGTCTTATCTTTCTCTTCATTAGGCGCTTTCCTGCTACTAGTAGAGCTCTCAAACAGCTTCCCGTTCTTGGCAATTGTAAGGATAAGCTCGAGTTGCTTTCGCTGTTGATCCTATAAAGCAAGCAAACCAGCATTCATAAGCTCAAACGAAACTAGTATGGTCGTCTTCAATTCAAGCCTGGCAGAAACGTAAAAGACAACCTTCTACATTCTGACAATAACAAGCAAAAACAATTAAAACCTGCATAGCGAGCAGAACCTTCTGAATTTCGCCAAGCTCCTTCTCTAGAATCTCTTGTTGCGCAGCTATCACTCTTGTAGCCTCAGAATTCTTTTGAGCCAAAGCTGCAGTCTTTGTACAAAAAAACAGACCAAACACTTTTGAGATACATACAACACGTAAAGAACTAAACTTTATGTAAAACAACAGCTACATTGACCAGTCAGATTATAGCATATGTTCAGGTGAGGAATACTACAAAGAGAGCGTGTGAAGCTACTAAATCCTATCTCCCAAGTATCCGAAATGAAGCTACTAACGCCAAGATCGAAGCTTTACCTCAGAAACGGGTTCCTTGAGAGCTTTCCGGGTGACCCGAAACCGTATCCCCAGTTTCTCCAGATGCCTTGAGAGAACTCTTACAATGTTGGTCGAGGTTTTCAAATCCTCTTCAAGCTTCTCCAACCGTCGAATTAAATTCGTACCCTCGCCTTCTCTGGTTCCTTTGCAAATCCTCATCCATTGCCGTCGTCTAAGCCACGAACCAGACGCGACCGAACACAACAACCCGACAAAACCCAAAGACAGAACCTTCTTCCCAATCTCACCAACCGCCGCGTAATTCACCGCGAGAACCACCGAAATCACGGCGGAAGACAGAATACAAACCGCCTCCGCGAAAGAAACGAAGCTGCTAAAATCGAAACCACCATCGGAGTCAGCGTCTTCTTCGTGTGATCCGAGCGAAGAAGACGCCTGAATTCTATAATCACGCACGATCTCGAAATTCGACCGAGGAGACGTGATGACGTGGCGGAGGAGGGTAGGTTGAGGGAAGAGTTTAGTATTCCGTACAGATGCGACGGAGAAGCAGAGATTGCTGCTGCTCCTACAGATGCGGACAGGAGTGGAGCCGGAGAAGAAAGCGTATCGAGAGGGAAGAGATAAGGACATTATCGTCTTTTTCAGATCTCCAACAACTGACACTCACTCAAATTGGGATCGCTGCAAGAAATGGCGATGACTCTAAGACCATCTTTATCGGGGGATCTTAAATGAGGTTTTAAAGTTAATTGGCTATTTAATTAAATGAAAACTAAATAAAAAGAGTGTTATCGATCCTTAAGAAAGGATTTTGGTGATCGATAACTAAAGGGGTTTTTCCCCCACGTGTCAGCTAACCAAAGCTAAATCATATATTTTCCAATTTTTTTTTCTTCTCTCTTTTTCTTTTCTTTGGTTTCTATCGGCTTCTCCGGCTCTCGTGCTCTCCGCAGGACGACGATGGCTGTCGTTCTCTCCTACGCACCTCCAAGGTTGAAACAAACGTATTGTTTGTTCAATTGGTTTTCTTCGCACCTCCAAGCTCTCCTTAGCACCTCCAAAGTTGAAACAAATGTATTGTTTGATCCAAATCTTATCTCCTTTCTATATAAACTGTGATCATATAGGTTTAACCATCTGTAGTTTTGTTTCATTTGATTGAATAAGCTTCAGTTGTTATATATGGTTTTGATTGTTATTTAGTACTGATGACAACAAAAGGCTCAAGCTTTTTTGAGTTCTTGGCTTATTCCAATTTAACCCACCTGCATAACTTTTCGTAAATTAGGTTGAGAAAGTAATTGAAGTTGAGAAGAAAGCAGCAAGAGAATTAATCCGGGAACATGGAAAGGAGAGGGCTTTCTCGGCTTTGAGGAAGAAACAGACGCAAGAAGAGTTGTTGAAGCAAGTAGATCAGTGGGTCATCAATGTTGAACAACAAGTAACTCTTCTTTCTCATTTTAAGGCTTTTTAGCTTTGTGTCTCCCTGTTAGTGTCTTGTATCATGGCTTTTGTGGTTTGTCTTGCATCATCGCTTTTGTGGTTTTTCTCAACACATAGATCAAACGTTTCATGTGACTGAGTTGGGAAATATCGAACAATACATAGCTCAAACGTTTCATCTAGCTGATTTAGTCACTTAAATAAGATCGTTCTCTTTAACATAACCTTGTACATATAATCTTCATTCTGCTAATTAATTCTTCTGTATATCTTGATTCTTCTGCAAGTCTTGTCTTCGTGGTTGAGGGTGCTGTGGCACAGGCTAAGACATCAACTTCTTGGAGAAGCAACCACTAACTTAACAACTTCTGAGGTAATTTTGCACAACTTAACTCTTCTTCAAGTCTTGCTTTATTCTTTATTGCTCTTGTCTGGAAAGTAGTTGACAGAGGGTTTAATGCTTGTTAGAGTTAAGTTATGGTTTAGTGTTGCATCTGCATGTGATGAATGCTTGTGACATTGGGTTTAATTCATGTCAACTCATGTTTCTGGTGTGATGTTGTTCTGTAATGGACTTAAGCTGTTATGTTTAAAATGGAATTAAGTGTTTTGTTCCTCGTGCCTTGGCTTCTTGTGTAGTCATTCTTGTTTTAAAGCATTGACTTGGTGGTGTACAGATAAGGCAAAGAGTTAAGCCCAAGCAGAGATCAAAGCATTGAAGTTGCCTGAACGACAGAGAGAGAAGGCTGTCGAAGAGGTTAATCTCTTACTTAAGCTCTATTTTTTTTTAAGAAACCCAAATTAAGAAACTCCCATTGAACTACTTAAAATGAGAGTTTCTTAACAAAAGTTCTTAGAGTTACATTTATTATTAAAATATCATTAAGGATCCCATTAAAGATTTTAGGGATAAAGATGCTCTAAGCTCCTCATTAACAACTTTTACTCGGCGCATGATAGCGAGTTCATAAAATACGCCGTACACAAAGCATCTACCTAATTTCACTAATAGTGGAGTTGACCTTTTTTCTATTCGTCAACTGGCTAATACTAAACACAAAAGGCATTATGTAACACATGGCCATAATTTATAATCATATAGATGATTCATATCAAACGATATGAAACTTATAAATACCAGTCAAGATTCCAAATGTTTACGCGCCAAGTTATTAAAAAAAAAAACAGGAGAGAGACCAAGTCACAGAGAAAGCTTAACAAAAGATGGACATTAGCCATATATTACGAATCCGCTCTTTGTTTTAAGCCAATGAAAGCCTTTTTTTTATTGGTATGGCATGTAACGCATTGGCCTTCTGAACCTAGGCGCTTTCCTGCATACACAGATTTAGAAAGGGAAAAACGATTAAGAAAGATGTCAAGAGAAGCTGTAACCACAAGGTGTAAAACGAACATACCCATATCCATATGGAGAATACATATACGGAGACATGAAAGGTCTGCGGAACCGGTAGCCCATGTACGGGTTGAATCGTCTACCACGGTGCTGTTTCAGTCCAGGAACGTTTGTTCTCTTAGGCAGCACCTACAAGAAAAATTTAAGCCAGATAAATGAGTTTTTGGGTCTTTATAGTAGTAGTAGTTAGGAATAAACTTTTGTGTAATGTACCTTTAGTTGACGACCATGTAACTCTGATTCATTCAGCTGCAGAGCCTCTTGTATGGCTTCAACTTCCACAAACTCGACATACGCAAATCCCTTTGGCTGCCCGAACTTGTCCGTCAGAATTGTCACCCGATGGACAGTCCCGCATGATTGGAAATGTTGCTGCACTTCTTCAGGTGTACAAGCGTAATCAACCTGCATAGTGAAAATATGCAGTTATAGTACACAGCAAACAAGCATAACCCATGAGGAACACAAAGATCAATCCATCAGATTAGCAAGTTCAGAGAAACAAGAACAACAAGCAAAGACATTGATTGTTGACCATCCTTCATCAAACACACGCCCTCTACCTTTCATTCTTTTCACATGTGCAAACATGAACAAGAACTTAGTGAACTTGTCACAGTTAATCAACTCCAAATTTTTAAAGCCTAAGAAATAAATTTATTTTTTTCCGAGGCAAAGCAGAGTGGAAAATTTAGTATACTTGAGTGGCCATTAAGACGAAAAGATCCCTTACGCTGAGTACCAACCATAAACTTTATGACAATCTTTCATAATTTGTTAGCACCATTCACCAAACAGCAGATTCTCACCAAATAGGAAAGCCTCCAGCATCTCGGTTCAGCTCTTCAAGAGCTGTCTCCTATTCTCCTAGTGGAAGGATTGCAATCTACACCACTCAACTATTTCACTCTCTCCACATTCCCTCTCTTTCTCAAACCCATGACTTTTTTCCTTTTCAATTTTTTTTTGGGGATCTAAAACGTATTTTTTTCTTTTTTTCAGATTTTTTAATCATGTTCGACAAGAGAACAGAGCTGATATTTTTAATACAAAAATAAGATGTAGAGACCCCCCCCTAAAACTATCAGAAAACCCAAAGCTAATAAGAACTTCAGCAATGAGAACAAGCCTGCGACTGCACTGAGAAAAGTCATAAGAAAATCAAACTCAACGAAAAAGAAAACAAAACAACAGACATCCTAAATTTCGAACAGATGGAACAGATGAAAAGGGTGAGGTATGGAACAAATAAATTGAAAGATATCTTATCTTCTACACTCTCATCACTTTACTATTAATAATTTTAGTCTAATCTAGACTGGTCACTAAACAGACATCCAGTGCATGCCCCACACCAAAGATGTTACATTATCAATTCAACCACTAGCTTTGATAGCAAGTCATGTAGAGAGTACAACAGGAAGAAGAGAACATAATCACATTGTAGAACTATAATACTCCTAACATCCAATATTAAAAGCTATTCATCTACGCACAACTCATACTCTAAGTGAATGCACACTAAACCAGTGAGAACTGAAACTATGAAATCAACCAGCAGCGATCAATAGTTCAAAGAAGAACAAAGAGAAAACAGAAATCAATAAGAAGAAACATAAGCATTCTTACATTGCCAACAAAAACCGATCGAGCATCAACCTCCTCCTTGCCTGCTTGATTTGCTGCTAGAGTAGCAGGATCTGCAATTGAAAATTCAAAAAAAAAAAAAACAATTGAAGTGAAGAAGAAGCCATATCTTAGCTTGCAGTTGTTAAGGAAACGAAATCAAAGAGAGTTAAACCTTGAGCTCCCATCTCCTTCTCAACCTTGGCCTGCATCTCACGTAGAGCAGCAGCTTCATCCTCCATCTCCTTCAATCGTTTTTTCATCTCATCCAGCTCCTAGTGTTCAAATTACCAATCAAACAGACACACACGCGATTACAAATCAATCGATCATCACTTCCCAAAACAGTAAAACAGAGAGAGGGAAGAATAGCAGCAGACCTTAGCAGCATCCTCGTCGGCAGCAGCCATCTCCATATCAGGATTAGGAGCCTCCAGGTCACCATCCATCTCTCCGACGTCGGGAATCTCTCCCCCGTAAACCTCGTGCTCCTCTTCCTCCATCGCTCTCCGTCGCGACGTTTGCTTTGTTCTTCTTTTTTTTTTTGTCTAAAAAGAAACGCTTAGGGCACTTTTAAACCGATTCGGATAGCGACACGTAAGTATCGTATCTGAGCCTATTTATTATATCCTAATTGGGCCTATAGGCCCAATTACAACCTTATCGTTAATTTCGATTCGACCCCTTATATTTATCTACAATTACATTATCGATCACCCAAAACATCACCGCTAAAGATTTTGAACTCGTCAGAATCGCCTTTGATTGATTCGCTTTGATCCCTCCAGGTAAGCTTCGAATCTTTAAGCTTTGATCCCGAATTTTCTTGATTACTGATTATAATTGATTTTAATTTGAATGAAATGAATTGATTGTGGTTTTAGATCAATTTGCTGGAGAGAGAGAGAGATCCAATGGCAGGAGCAGGTGGATTTGTTGAGGCTGATAATGCAGAGGCAATCATCGCTAGGATCGAAACCAAATCTAGCAAGATCGAAAGCTTACTCAAACAGTATTCACCTTTACCTTTTGAGTTTAAAGTTCCCTTTTCTTTTGTCAGATGACCTTTAATAGTTAACTTGGTTTTGTGCAGGTACAAACCCGTTGAAGCTCTAAAAACGGCTCTTGAAGGTTCACCTCCTAAAACTCTCGATGAGCGTTGCAAGGTCTCTGTTTCCTCTGCATCTCTCTCTAATAGTTTGTGTGCTCATTACCAAAGGAATGATGATTATAATAAATGGTTGCTTTCAATTTGCAGTCGGCTAATTGGATAGTTGTGCACAGAGCTTTAATGGCGATAAAGGATATTGAAGGAATGCTGAATGCTCTTGATGTCGAGTATTACGACATTCTCATGAAGTAAATCCCCCCTTGCCTCTTATTTCTTGTCTGAATTTCATTGGAGATAGATAAAGGCTAGAGCAAAAATTTATATAACATGGTTTAGGTTTTGTGTCAATGCAATCTTTGTTTGTATGAAAATAAAGAGTTGGTCGTGTTGTATAATATGGTTAGGTTTTGTTATTGCGATCTCTGTCCATTGAGGGAATGTTACAATTTAGCTTAGCTCTTGAAGAGTAAGTGTTAATCTTTATGTTTGCTTGAATGGTGTGGAACAGGTACTTGTACAGAGGCCTTTCCACTGGGGACCGACCTACATGCGATCAGTGTTTGAAGATTCACGAGAAACTCACTGAGAGAGCTGGTCTCGGTTGCATTCTCCGTTGTCTTACTGATACTATCAATACCGTTTGATCATTGTATTATTACCACCATTGTATTACTTTAAAAAGACATGAGTTTTTGTTTTGATCATACATTCATTGAAGATGCACTTTCGATAACTGAACCAACAGTTTATCTTAAACTAGACCTGACATTGAATTATATCTCATAACCAGGAAACTTAGAATCTACCGGCGACACAAGATCGAACCAGAGGCATGCCGGTCCAGCTAGTCCCCGGAACAGCGAGTAGTCATATTCTGCTTCTCCCATTGTCGCACTCACAAGCTCTCTCGCGTCATGACACAAGTAACTCGCGAACGCTTTTGCTCTCTCTTCGTACACAACATCTCCTGTTAACCTATAAAGCGACAAGAAAGCATAGGCGTTGCCAGCAACTCCATCCGCTAAACCTACCTTCTTCACCAAGCCACTCTTCCACACTACTTCTCCAGCTTCAATTGCTGCTTCACGAAAATCCCTCTCCTTTGGAAACACCTGTGATGCTTTAGCCAGAGTAATGGCCATGCCGGTTGCACCATGAGCCCACTGGACCAGCTTATCTCTCGGATTCCCTTCGCTGCACGGATAGTTTCCGCTGTTTGGAAACCTATTGCTCATCATGTACCTCAACGTCCCTTGCACATCCTTCACATCCTCTTCTGATAATGGGAAGTGTAACAAGACGTGCAAGATTCCAGCTAATCCATTCGCCGCACCCCAAAACCGTGTCCCGTGGAACCTATAAACCACAAACAAACAAAAAGAAGGATAAGTTTATGCTCTTGACATTCTTGAAATAAATGAACTTAAAAGATAGAAATCAGTTGTGCCTGTATAACAAAGGGCAAGCTTGATGATCTGCTGCGCCAACTCGTCCACCAGATAAGATGGCTGCGACAATAGGCGATAAGAGATGATCAGGAACAGTGCCTTCACCGAGGTATCGGTTTAGGAACAAAGCAGCCCAAAGAAAACCCGCTCTTCCATAGAGAAGGTCATATGACATTCCAAATCCTCCTTCCTCTGGTCCTGCTGGTAACTCTCTTTCTTCTGCTAGCTAAACAATTTTATAAAAACATATTGTTTATTGTATCTAGTTATCACGTAAGAGTTTAGATCAATGTCAGTTTATTAAACAGAACAAAACTATCAAGTGTATACCAATGTTAGTCTATAAAACAGAACATTGTTATCACATTATTGTAACATGAGATATGTATACTTAATCTACTTTTGTCTGAATGTGGTGAAACTAAAACCTGAAGTAGTTACAAGTGAAAAGACAGGTACCTCAAGAAAAAGACCGAGAAAGAGGTCAAGCTTTGATTGGTCCCCACTGTAACTGGCTACGATTGCACCAAGCGCATATACTCCTCCTCTTCCACATAAAAACGTCACGTGCCTATTCATGACCATAATCAATCCAAAAATCTATTAGAAAACGACCTATTCATTTGGGTGTGTAGATATTATTCCACAAATTGCAATTTTACATATTATTCATGACTGTGTTATGGTTAATAATTGTCTGAAAAGCGACATTTTTTGTAATAATACTAATGAAATTTTGTTTTCAGAATATTTTTTTGTGGAATATGATATCTAAGATGTTCTCACCTGGTTGTGGCGCGTGCAACGTCGGCACACGTGTCGATTATATCGGCGCAAGTTAGCAGATCTTGATGGTTCCTCGTGACCTCGTACGACTTCAAGCAAGTGAAAGCTGTGCCGAGTAGTCCTGTGTACACAGTCGGATCTAACACCAGACCCGGATCCGGACCGCCTTTCCACGTAGCCTCCACAACCTACACATACATACATACATACATCGACCGGTAAATATATACGAGCCGACGTACGGTCCATAGGATAGGACTCTAGCTAAACCTAGCAGTATGTGGCATCACCTGGTCCTTGAGTAACGTTGCTGCTCTAAGGAAAGTATCCGTTGAGAGAAAACTTGTCGTCGGAACTTTTGGTTCGGAGGATGTTCGTAGAATAAAATGATCAAGATCGCCGTTCTTGTTTGTCTCTCCGCCGTTACCATCTTCGCCGCATCTCGCTTGCTCCGCTGAGAACTCTAACGCCGACGATAACATAGCTCTCTCTCTCTCTCTCTCTCTCTCTCTCTCTCTCTCTCTCTCACTCTTTATCTTGGTATCTTTAGAATGAGAAAGTACGAACGCTACCTTAATATATGTATAATGTTTTTCCCTTCTAGAATCTTGACAACAGGCATTATTCATACAGTTTATGCTCATTCTTTTTTTTTTATTGCTAACATTTACTTACCACATAAATAAAACGTGGGTGAGCCCATAGATAAACAACAATTAAAATACTTAAGAAACTTATTAAAAGAACTTAAGAAACCATTATTAGAAGGTAAAGTCATTACTAAACGGGGTAAACTCCCATCCAAGTTTCTAACTGCTACTTGTGGTAGTAAAAGTATTTGTTTAATTGATTGTACTGATACATTTATAACTAATTAATATATGCAACTGAAGTCTAAAGAGTGTTGGATCCATTAAAATAAAATTGAATGTAATAATTCGATTGAATCCAACTTAGTTGTTCAATTGGATATAAAAAAGTTCGAACTAGTAACACATATAAACTTTGAATCCTTTTTTTCATTTATTCATGAATACTACATTGAGTCGGTTTATCTTTCTCTTATTCAGTACGGCTTTAGTTCCACGTGGATCAGTTTTGAGCTCACTTATGTCGTCCGTCTTCGTTAATTTGATGCCTTCTGAATTACGGGTCCTACACGAGTCATTAAATATTTTAAATCAGTGACTTAAACCTCTTGGAAAACAAAAAAAAATTAGTGCCAGAAACAGAGAAGAAAAACAAATAAAAGCAAAGGTGGGCTCGGCGGTATATGATTCTTTCTGGCTGCAGGCATGAGAGGGTTATACACGTGAACTGGTTGGCGAGTGCTCACGTGTCGAGATCTTGTCGGCTCTATCAATTTACAAGACCAAAATCTATCGTTGGATCTGGCTAAGGGTAAGGGATATGGATGGACAGGAAGGACGGCCGATGTAATAAATTAAACTTTTAATTGGTAATCTTAGACCATCCAAAGATTAAAAAACCAACCGAATCTATAATATGCTTTAATAAACGGAGTATTATCTAAACTTCTAAGTGGGTATGGGATTCTTGTCAACTACGAATTAGACAATATTTTTTGAAGTATGGATGTTGACCTCCCAAAAGAAACTGAATAAATGCAATTTATCGAACATCAATCAGTAGATTAGCTGACCTGGAAACACGTTTGACAAACGTGAATCATGTCAAATACCTTCACGCGTATATTATAGGTAGAAACAAATACAAATTAAATCCATCCTTCGGTTTAATAACATTCTTATTCAGATTAATGGTATTGAGGAATGAAAACCAAGCGATGATAATATGGCGGTAATCTCTTGAGATTCAATGTAAATTTGCCGATCTTTATTTGAAACACGTTATTACTAGGTGATTCTCCCGTGCTCATACACGAAAATAAATATTTTAAAAATATATAATTTAAAATATTTGTAAGATTTTTTTTATTAAGTTTTAAAATTTTTTATAATTTATATGTATGAAAAATGGGTTAAAAAAAAAGAAATACCTTATTTTGCTTATACATAATTTGATCAATTACTTTTTGGATACATGAGATTTTTTTGTTTTCATCTCAACTATAGATTAATGTTTCGTGTTCTTAAAAAGTTAAATCTGATTAAATTTATTAGCAGCTTTTAATTTGATTTATTGTCTTCTATTCATAATATATTTTCATAAAATTATGCCTAATTTGATATATGTTATTTTAGGAAACAAATAAAATAGTGTTGTTAGTCCGAAGTTGCATAAGTGAACATAATAAGTAATATTTTGAAATTTATGCATGTAAATAAATATTTTTAACCAAACTAAATCGTAATAACTCATTAATATATTTTTACTTGATTATTAGTTTTGAATCGTTTGTAATTTACATGGATACAAAATAAATATAACACTATTTTAAGTAATAATATGTCGCTGACTTAAATGGGTTTTGATTTTGAGTATATGAATCATGATCAATTCACTTGCTCATTGTTTAAGTATATTTAGTTTTATATATTTGTCTAAATTAAAACAAACAATATTGTTTATTCAAATTATGTTTAAATTGATTAATTTTGTTGCATATACTTTAGTTTTAAGTTTGAGGTATGAAAATCTATTGTTTTCTTTTCAAAGAAAATTATCTATACTATTTTTATGAACCTATGTTTTGTGTCTAAAAACTATATATTTTAAAACTTATAGATACTTAATTTTTTACTTATGTTGTTTTTGAAAATATGAAAAGAAATAAAACTAAAATTAAAATTCGTTATTATATATATAAATGTTATAATTATTATAGATATTTCCTTTTTATTATTTATATGAGTTTTGTAAGGAAAATTAAAAGAAAAAGGAAATAAAGTGTAAAGCCCAATTAGAAATTTATCAATCAAAAAGAAAATACAAATAATCTTATAATGTCAATTATGTATAATTTATAATTCATTAAGGTTATGTTTGTAATTGACCACTCTAAGAATTAACGTGAGAGCGACACGTATGAAACTGACTTCTCAAATAATATTATAGAGATTGGTTTTTTAGTTTGGATATAGGTTTTGGTCCATGCGATTCAGACGGGTTTTTCTTTTTTAATTAGTTCAAATCTAAATAAGATAAAGTGATATATTTTCGAATTAATCCATTCTAAAGCACTAAATGCATTTGGACCGGCGGATAGCCGATAGAGTTATCGGGATTAATAAAACCCTTATATTCATATAGATTGCATGGTCCATAACGAATTCACAACCAATATTGGGTGTAGGTGTATTAGGCCCAGTTGGCGAGTTACCAATATCCCACTATATAAAAGCTACTAATTTTGAGGTTTCTTAGGAGTGCCACATAGGCAAAAAAATTGAGAACCAACCAATCTGCCATGTTATTTCGGATTGGGCTTGAAAGACCAACCTTCGCAGCCCATTATTACTAAATTTCGAAGCCTATTTATACTATTCTCAGCATTCCATTTTAACAGCTCATTATTACTCAGATACTAAAGGTTTTAACCCATTATTACTAATATACTAAAGGCTCTAAAACATAATCCCTAACTCATTAATACTAAAAGCCCTAAAACATATAATTCTCTAAAAACTAAAGATAACTTATCCTCACCGTAACCCTAATCACCGACTCCATCTCATCGTGATTTTCTTCCTCTTCATCTCATCTTCAACTTAAATATTATCATTTTTGAATGAAAACATTATTATTATTGAAATATTAATTATTTATCTAAAACTCTAATAAACAAAATATACAAGTTATTAATGCACTCTATTGTTTGCAAAGAAGCTTCTTCTTAGGAGTGCCACATAGGCAAAAAAATTGAGAACCAACCAATCTGCCATGTTATTTTGGATTGGGCTTGAAAGACCAACCTTCGCAGCCCATTATTACTAAATTTCGAAGCCTATTTATACTATTCTCAGCATTCCATTTTAACAGCTCATTATTACTCAGATACTAAAGGCTTTAACCCATTATTACTAATATACTAAAGGCTCTAAAACATAATCTCTAACTCATTAATACTAAAAACCCTAAAACATATAATTCTCTAAAAACTAAAGATAACTTATCCTCACCGTAACCCTAATCACCGACTCCATCTCATCGTGATTTTCTTCCTCTTCATTTCATCTTCAACTTAAATATTATCATTTTTGAATGAAAACATTATTATTATTGAAATATTAATTATTTATCTAAAACTCTAATAAACAAAATATACAAGTTATTAATGCACTCTATTGTTTGCAAAGAAGCTTTTCATATTATTTCCCTTTTTCACTTAATGCACAAATACAAATGTAGATTTTCCTTTTATCTAGAAGATTTTTTTTAATTTAACATACAAATTATGAACTGTTTGACCATGTTTATCATAAATTTGGTTATATATATATATTTAGTTTTAATATATTCTTCATTATTTACATCTTATTAGTTTTAAACCATACAAAAAACATATATTAATTGCATATTTTAAAACTTACTTTATATTTTAAAACGATTAAAGTCACAATGACCAATTATTTTTCAGCACCACCAAAAACTCGAAAAACCCTATGCAACCGAAATTTTATTTCCATATGTTATTAAATTTTATTTGTTTATAATTTTTTTTACAAAAAAACCAAAAAACAAATTGTGATAAAGAAAGAAAGTTTTGATAGAATGACCAAAATTTTTCATTTGATAGTTAAAATGATCCTTATACCCTAGATATATAAAATTTAATTAAAAATATTAAAAACATCAAAAATAAAAAAATAATTAAGTAATAGTCTTAGATTATACGTTTTCAAAATACAATTTTTTTTTAAATAATTTTTTTAGTTGATTTTTTAATTGCAAATTTTCTCTATTTTTGTTTTCGATTTATCTTTTTGTAATTCTAGCCGAAGTTCACAACAAGTAGAGCAACAACCTCGGACCGCAACCAATTATCGCTAAGATCATTAGGATGTGGCCCATCACAAATCACATAAATAAAAATGCTTTCCTAGAAACAACTTTCGTTTATCTTGACATCTAGGTTTGTCTAAAAAATACTTACTATTAATTATTCCAACAACATTTCAAATAATTGCTTTTAACCACTCAACAGGAACAAAAAATGGAAGGGCATGTGCCTATTTCTACGTCTGACACAATGTACCAACGGTTCGAGGAAGGGAAAATTTATCACATTAGATATTTTAATCTTCTTCCCAATAACCGACAGTACATGCTTACACTTCAACCATACATAATCAATATCAATGAGACAACAATTATAACACTGATTCAAGAAAACATTCCACCGATTCAATTCCTTCATACAAAAAAAACCATACCTATCACACATACAAATAAATTCTCTATTTTTGTCGCGAAAAACAAATTATTCCCACAGATGTTGTTGGCCGCATATACCTCATCCAAGGAAGTGATTTATATAACCATAACACAGATACAGAAATCATCATTGGATTGCGTTAAGCAATAAATATATAATACAATATTTTTTGTAGATCCAAATTGGTCCGTTTAACTATATGGGACAATGAGGCGGCTAATTTCAGGGAGTTAAATCGCATATCTACCAGGAAAAACCAAATCGTAATCATCACAAGTATCATCCCAAGGGTATATGAAGGTAATCAACTAAACATAAAGTTTATGTCTAACTAAATGCTTACAAATATTTCACTTTTCAGGGAAACTATCACTCACAACCACACCAGGATCGCGCTTTTACTTTGACAACGACATAGATATCATACAACGCTTTCAAAAGAGGAATAAACTGCTATCCTAAGCCTGATGGCATACCTCCACATGGGATCAAACCACAAGACGGAAACCGACACCAGTCAACTGTTTTAAAATTTACACTTCAATGCAAACAACCATATATTTTTTCAAACTTGCTATTGTTTAGAAAACATAAACTGATCATCGCATCACATTCAAACAAAAACTATATGGTTAATTCTACAACGAACAAAACTTAATTTCTAATATCTGATATTTAAAACTACAAAAATAAAAAAATTTACTTTATAAAACATATTATCCGCGCGAAGCGCGGACCCCGACTCTAGTCTGAGATAATGTTTGCCTAGGTTACCCCAGTTCCTTCCTATGGGCCTAACTTTTGTTGAAGTTAATTACTTTTGATTAAATCAATCAAACAGTAGAGGGTTTTCTACGAACCGAACTGAACCGAACCGAACCACTAAAGAAAAGAAAAGTAGAAAACTGAAAACGAAAAAAGGACGAGCTTCTCCTCAACGGCGCGTAACTCTCACGCGTAGTCGAGCGATCTCTCGCTGAGAAAGGCGTAAAGACAGAGAGATGTGGGTATTCTACTTGATCTCGTTGCCTCTAACCCTAGGATTAGTTGTATTCACGCTCCGTTACTTCGCCGGACCTGAGATTCCTCGGTACGTTCTAATCACCGTCGGATACACCTGGTTCTGCTCCGTCTCCGTCATCATCCTCGCTCCGGCCGATATCTGGACGGTAACCATTTGCTTTCGAGTTGCTTATCTCCTTTTCACTCCGATTACGAGCAGAAAGCTTTGCATCTGGATTATATAATGCGAAGAGTCGTCTTGTTTGATTTGGAATTTTAAATCGATAAGAGGTTCAGATTTAGCTGAAGAATGTAGGCTTATTTATCTGAAAGACTCGCTCACTCAGATTATGGAATCATTCGTCTTCTTTTTTGACTGTCTCTGCCACCTAATCATCCTGAGAATGGTGCCATTTCCTTCTTGTGGAGTTGGTCATACTGGAGTACCTTCCTTCTCACCTGGTATGAACTCCTCAATTTCCTTCTGTGCCTTTACTCTTCTTACAATTATTTTATACTTGCTAATCAGTATAATGTGCCCTCCCTTGATCAAGTCCATCTTTCAGCATGACAGCATGTGTCCGTTTGTGATCAAATAAGTTTATCTTTACGTCTAGACCAATGGAAGTTTGCCTTTCATGTAGATCTGGCCTGGTTGGTAGTATTTCAAGTGCACCCCTAACAATCCATCGTCATTGTTTTTTTAGCTACTAGGGTGTATCATTTATCTACCTCATATATTAAACTATGCTTTCTCTAAGCAGGGCTGTGGTGCCCCTTATTCAGGGTTTCGAAGATGCTGGGGACTTTACCGTCTCAGAGAGACTGAAGACTAGCGTGCATGTCAACTTAGTTTTCTATCTTGTTCTCGGATTCGTTGGTCTTCTCGGTCTTATCCTTCTCATCATGATGCACAGGAACTGGTAAACTGTTCCTTCATGATCGAATCTGTTTATGTATTGGCTTCCGTATCTCTCCAGACTTTCATCAGCTATTCTCTTAGAAAATGCTTAGTGTTGCTGCTTAGTCGCTCATTATTAATTTAGCAGTATATGGCAGTTCATGGAAGTATGTGACGTGGCTTTCTTGTATGTTCACAGGAAAGGGAGCATTCTTGGTTATGCTATGGCATGCTCAAATACCTTTGGGCTGGTCACTGGTGCATTTCTTCTTGGCTTTGGCTTGAGCGAAATCCCTAAGTCGCTGTGGAGGAATGCAGACTGGACCACCCGCCAAAAAGTTCTCTCTCACAAAATTGCTGTGAAACTTGATAATGCCCATCAAGAACTTTCAAACGCGATTGTAGTAAGTATTATTTGGGCTAAGCAACTTTGTTTTCTCCTTTCTCAGATATTCCCCTCTGTGCTTCAGAGTTGATTATGTATGTCACCTAAGATCATGACTCTCTCATTTTGTATGTCACCTTAGATCTCTTCACGTAGTTAGTACCTTAAGGTTTTAGCAATCCAAATAAGTGTACGCTTTGCCCCCTTAAGAAACCGTGACTGTTTGCGTGTCAGAATTTTAATCACGTCATAACCAATGCCTTGTTAGGTTGCTCAAGCGACTTCTACTCAGATGTCCAAGCGTGATCCTATGAGACCATACATGAATGTGATCGATGCTATGCTGGCTAAGATGGTAACTTCCCCCCTATCCTTATATTATGAACACACAGTGGTGTTTTAATGATGATTCTATATACCAGTTTAGGGAAGACCCATCATTTAAGCCTCAAGGTGGTCAACTGGGTGAAAACGATATGGACTATGATACAGATGAGAAATCAATGGCAACATTAAGGCGGCACCTTCGAAATGCTAAAGAGGAATATTATAGATATAAAAGGTATGGAGAGCTTTCTAATGGCATTATTTAGAATTCTCGTTCAGTTTTATAGACTTTGTAACTGCTGCATTATTTAGAAATTTGTACTTATGTGTCACTATGGTTGTTTGCAGCGAGTATCTGACGTATGTTACAGAGGCCCTTGTTCTTGAAGACACAATGAAGAACTATGAACGGCGTGATTCAACTGGATGGTGGGTGCCGTTTCATCTCTCATACAATATGTAAATCTCTTTGTCGTTTATCTCTACCTTAAACAGCTTTCATGCACCAATTTTCAGGAAATATATTTCGAGCTTCAGAACCAGTCGAAACGGAAAATGGAGGAATCTTCTTGATACATTGGGTAAGCTCCTTTACACATTCTGTACTCATTAAGTCATTTGATCTCTGAACCTGATAAACGCGTTGCTTAAATATGAAAGTTCATAAAGATACCCACTTCGGAAAGAATACAGTATGAAAACATCCTCGAGAGGGGTTGCTAATTGGATTGATTGTTTTTTTCCTAAATTAGGATTTCATTGTTTTTTTTTTTTTTAAATTGGGATTTGATTGGTTAAAATGCATGACAATACTTTTGCTAATTGTTGCTTTTGCCAGAATTTATATGGAGGTGTCTGCTGAAGAAACAGATACAAATGATGTTAGCAATAGTTACGGGGATTATGTCAGCTGCAATTCTTTTAGCTGAGGCAACTCTCCTTCTTAGTAAACTGGACTTATCTCTCTTCTCAATCCTTATTAGGTTTGTCAAATCCGATGAACTGCTAGTGCAGGTACGTTGGTACTCTACATTGTAGGTTAAATCTCTCTTGCTTCTTTGCACTTAAATCCTGATCATTTTGGTTTCAGGCATTTGCTTTTGTACCTTTAGTGTATATGTGTATCTGTACATATTATTCACTCTTCAAAATCGGGATGCTGATGATTTATTCCTTGACCCCTCGACAAACAAGTTCTGTTAATCTACTAATGATTTGCTCGTAAGTGATAACTTTTCTTCTCCTATTTATGAAAGAAAAATAAGGTAGATGCTTATATAAATGTTTTGTATGTATCTCTGTAGGATGATTGCTCGATATGCGCCGCCAATATCTTACAATTTCATTAATCTCATTCAACTTCGTTCCGAAACTATATTTGAGAAGGTAATACTTATAAATCTCCCTTTGTGCATTTCCTGGTCTTAGAAGTCTAAAGGAGCCGGCGCTATAACTGCGTTTGGTTTTCATTTGGTTCTGCAGAAAATGGGTAGAATCGATGACGCTGTTCCGGTCTTTGGACAACGGTTCAATGAAATATATCCTCTCATAATGGTTATCTACACACTACTGGTTGCAAGCAATTTCTTTGATCGCGTATTTAATTACTTCGGTAGCTGGAAAAGATTTAAATTTCAAACAGAGACCGACGATATGGACGGTTTTGATCCTTCGGGATTAATGATTTTGAAGAAAGGTAAAAGAGAAAACCATAGTCATCTTTTTCTATGTTGAGCTTTGATCGATAACTCGTACTTTAATATAATTCCTCTTCTTATATATTCGTTAAGAACGATCATGGCTTGAAGAAGGACAAAAGGTTGGCGAGCTTGTTCTTCCGTTAGCAAGGAACTTCAACGATGTTGATGACGTTGAACAAGGAAGCAACTTCTCTGTAAGTTTATGTCAACTTCTAACCAATTTTAACCTTGTTCCAAAAGCCTGACTATATTTTGTTATCTTTGTAGCAGGAACATTCATCAGTTGAAATGAAGATGTCGTCCAGCTATGACACAATGAAAGGAAGTTCATCAAATGATGATATTTCCCGTAGATACGGATCAGCTAGAGAAGCAATCACTAACAAATATGCAGCTATCAGAGAACAACAGAACAAATACTCGCCATCCCCTGTCTCAAAGTCAGAGAACATGGCTTCAGCTAAAGTGTCTTTACTCGAAACAGACAGTTCGGGACGAAGTAATGGCGAAGGAGGAGGAGGATCAGGAGAGTCATCTTCTCGTTTGGCTTCAACATGGAGAAACATGAAACTAGGAATCCAGAGTTTTAAAGAGAATGTAGCCACCAAGAAGTTTCTTCCACTAAGGCAAGGTCCAGAATCAACAACAGCAACCAGCACAAGAGTGATGAATCCATCAAGGCCGCAGTCATTAGATGATATATTCCAGAGACTGAAAAACCGGTCAGTAGAACACGGCCACTACCTTGATGATGAAGTTGACTAACGATGAAATTTGATTCAAGAGATTGGTGAAAGCTGAGTGAGAGAAAGCGAAAAGAGCAAGCATTAGATTTGTTCACTATAGTGTAGGGAAAAGTTACAAGTCACTGATGAAAAGGAAAATGCTAACATGAAACGTTACAAAACTCATAACCGAACATTTGGAGTTGTAGAGTGGCCCATTTTTTTGGGTCGTGGGTTTTATATGCTTACAGTTATTAGGAACATGTTATATACTGTTGGACTGTATCTTTATATGCTCAAAAACTTATGAAATTTAATGGATAAACCAACTATGATTTCTTTAGAAATATGTTGCAGGTTATAACTGTTGGATCGTATCTTTAAAAAAAACTCATAAATAAGTCTGTTGTAAGTCTTAGAGAAATCAAATTTATGATGTCAATGAAGGAAAAAATAACACGTGAGATGAGCCATGGGTGATCGATCAGGTGGATTGCAAAAATATAAAAATAAATACATTAAGATGATATGATCAAAATTCACGGATTTGTAGGTGAAAATCAAAATCGAAAATTTCTTTAGTCAAAATTGAAATCATAAGAAACCAAACTCTAATTTCATACTATCAGAAAAAAATCACTTGATCATTACTTTCCACCATTAGACCTTTGTTTTTTATCTGTAACTGTACACAATCAAAATAGAAAATATCTGAGTGAAAAAAAAGTCAGTCAGTTAGTTAAAACACGCGTTGCCGTGAAGTAACCAACCCACCAACGTCGGCACCACCGCCTTTCCCTTTCAGATGAAGCAACTTCTTCCAAAAACCAGTCTTCTTCTTCTTCTTCTTCGAATCACTAACGTTATACGA
The DNA here is from genome assembly GCF_000309985.2 of Brassica rapa. NCBI lineage: Eukaryota > Viridiplantae > Streptophyta > Magnoliopsida > Brassicales > Brassicaceae > Brassica > Brassica rapa. Next base: position 19,914,754 of record NC_024800.2, read on the forward strand.
ATCCCTCGGAGCATGAGCCATAGATCTGCTTTTCTTCAGCCCTTCCATCAGATTACCACTCAACGCTTCCCTCACAGCGAACGACATCGACATCGAACCAGCTCTCCGGTGGTGATCTTTAACCGCCGTCGGCGGCGACGAGGGAGATGGCGAAACGGTGGTGGATGAGGAACTCGATCGGTTTGTGATGTAGTACGACGTCGTCGTATGGGGTAAGCGAGAGAGTTTATCTCTTAAACAAGAAGGGCATACTCCTTCGTTGCCTTGGTGCTCGTGTTTTCTGCAGTCCATTTTGCTCTTCTTCGTCTTCGACCTCTCTTGAGAGGGGTCTATCTATATGTATTGTAATTTATATATGCGCGCACGTGTGTACCTACGTGTGTATTATTGCCACGTTTTACATCAACGGCGGTATAACCAAAGAATGTTCAGTAAGGTTTTCCCTTTAATGACCGGGCTTTCGCACAAGATAACAGCTTTTGACGTTTTAAGTAAACTAGATCGTTTGTCCGCGCTACGCGCGGAAAATTGCTTGTAGACATTTAACTATTGATTTTTGTGTGAATATCAAATTTTATAGAATAAACATGTTAATAAACTATTAAGAATATAGAATATGGTATAAAAGGATGGAGATTATCTGATTTATGTTATTTCAGTGTTGTATATAATTTTATTAGTTTTATCTACTCACATTTTTGTAATAGATTGTTTTATTAGTTTGACAAATTAGCAAGACTGACTTATGAATATATAGATAAGTTGGAAGATGATGGAAAGTTCTTCTTAGTTTTGTTTTCTTGATGATAATCTTTTTATTTGTTATTAAAAGTTGTTTTTTAAACTCATGCATTGAACTTGACTCTTGTTATTTTTTGTATGTGCCAAGAAAATTTGAAACCAAGAAAATAAAATCTTCTCAAATAATCCACAACCGACCTTAAGAAATATGAGAAGTTCATAGAAGAAACTTATGATGAACATGCGAAGATACCATGAGGAGACAGAATAGTATGGTCGATTCCTGAAAGTGATTTTTTGCAATTATTTGAGAAATTCTGCAAACCTCAATTCAAGGTCCACTCTTTGTCATCAACTTCGGCATCTCAATCAGTGGAGCAGCAGCGAGTCTTCAAACAGAAAGGAAGATGGATGAGTTAATCATTTGTCAGAAAGTAAACTTACTGCGTGATTGATTCAAAAGACGGTTTTCAGAGGAGGAAGGCTAACCTTATATACTTACACCGCCTCGCATTCAAGACTACATCTGGTTGATTTAATTAACTGGAAGCGTTTCGGTGATGAAGATCAGATGTCGCAATCGAACAAAAAGAGGAGATGAACCCTACGGCGTAAAGAGAAGATTGGGATCGACTCTATCGGGCCGGTCGGGTGGTCTCTTCATCCTAAGACCCAAACACATAGTAAAACCGGCAACAATTAGAATTTTAAATTAAATGAAACGATGAGTTTTGTGTTTGTGGGATAGGGGTCGCGCACTGAGAAGTCTAATTATTGACGTGCCAGCTTTAGAATGAGAGAGTTCTCATTTTTTTATAATGGTTTTTAGGATAGTCGGGCAGAAGTTTTAATATATTGTATTTAGTTTAACATTTTAGTTTCGAATAGTTGATATATAATTTGTAAAACATAATTGTATGTTTTTTTTCTTATATACGCTATTAATATTAAAAACATAAACCTTTTTATTTTTATGTAGGAGTGTACTTACTTTTTTATTTGATTTCTTTTCATTCTTATCAATTACTCTATTTATTACTGAAATTATTTATTTTAGAATTATATTATGAATTATTTACTAAATGTATGATTTGTTTGCTAAATTTTTGTTGGAATTTCAAACTTATTTAACAACGAAAAAAGACATTCACATATATTGGGAGTGTTTAAAGGAAACTTGGAGCAGGAGGAAGCCTGTAAGAAACTACAAACCACCAATTGACTAAACTTTTGGCTAAGCTCAAGTTATCTTATGCATTTTCAGAATTTTTTAATTTTTTTTTTCATTTTTATGTCTTGTTATTAAACTAATCTTTGTGAATCTTTAATTTGATTATGGAGTAACCATTGGTTGTGGGTTTTTACCATTTTTTATGATCTGAACATAAGTTTGGTGGTTATTTTAACATTCTTGCTTTATGAATTTTCTATTTATTTTGTAAAATTTATGTATTTGAGATTAAATTATGTACTTTAACTACATTATTAATTGTTACCAAAAAAAAAAAAAAAAATTTTGATTGGATTCAAAGTTAAATAGTGATTGAAAATTTTCAAAAATAATTGTAATTTTTGTATTTGGACCTTTCCTTGATGTGTTGATGTGTCTGCAACAAACACATTTGATTCGGTTTTGGTTTCAATATTTTTAGTCCGTATGGTTTGGTTCTTCAATTCTAGATAAATAAACTTATGCCTAATTTTATGTGTGCGGAGACTGATTGGTGGTTTTCCTAATTTTATAAGCCGTTTATTTTTTTCTCGGGAGCATAAGACAAAGAGCTTTGTAATACGGTTAATTTATAAGCCGTTCCGTTGACCAAAAAACATTTAATCTCTAGAGCACAATACAAAGAGCTTTGTAGTACTGGTTAATGGCACGTCGATTTCATTGGTGATGCTTGAAGTCTACTGCACATCTCCTTCCTATTAACATGTTTTGTTGCTTGGTGGAACTGACGTCATAACTTTACAAAAAAGTATAAAGCGACAATGAAAAAAACTCATTATGCCAAGTAAAAGTTTTGACTTGTCATCATGAATTACTATACGCACACAATTATCCGGCGAACATGTTAAGAGAAGAAAGAGAACGATATCAAAAATAATCTTTGCAGCATTGTAGATAATACTGCCAAACTTCAGATTTCGTGTCCTTCTTTGTGATTCATCTCTTGCTGATATCTTGATGAAGACCTTGCACAGAGGTGTGACAGTGCCTGATTGGTCCTAAAAACCAAGCTTAATGCAGACCCTTACCATTCAAACGGCAAACTCCAAATTCAATTTACCTTTATAATATGAACAATTGAAAAAAATAAATCACAAAGGTCATAGATTAAGCTTATGAACACAGAGGAAGATGATATTGACCAAGTGTAAACCAAAAAGTAACCAACTAAATGCTTAAATCATCAAAATACCTATGAGAAAGATGTTGTAAGTAGAATTCATTGATATATAAAATCAGATTGTATTAAAAACTTCTTGATCATTAGACAGGGAGTAAGAAAAAAAATCAGAACTTTTGATGTAAGGAATCAGACCTGCAATAGCTAAGGGCTCCAAGCAAGCATTGTGACTGGCTACTGATGTCCAAGTTGTCAAGATTGATGTCGAATCTTTGAATAATGCTTTTTTGAGTTTCTTATACGTTACACTGAGAATCTCTTCTTTGGAAAGCTTTTCCGCAATTCAACCTCAAGTGAAACACATGTCATCGATTTTCTCATGAAAAACCATCCAAAAATCAAAAGACTATCATCTTCTTCCTCTTTTAAGAACACTGTAGACTCTGTCCTGCCTGCCACTCACAGACTCAGGTGTTCCTTCTCCACGCAAAAGCCCTTTTTGCCTTGACTCCATATCTTTCCCTAAAATCTTTGCTGTAGAGCTTCCGCTTCTTCCAGGTAACCTACGCACACATAAAAATACATAAATCTCTCAAGAGAAGAAAATCATGACCAGTATTACAACGGTGAAAAATGTTTAAGAAAACATCTAATTTTCAATTGTCATTATCACAGGTGTGCCATGGTCTGTTGGGGTTGGAGTAATTAATGAAGTTTCAAGTTTCATTCACAGACCCACCTTTCAACTTCCTTCTCTTTCCATCAAAATCAGTAGCAAAAAATATATAAAACTAAAGAACTAAACCGGTTAAATAATATGATAATGGACAAAAGGGGGAGTTAAATAAGACCTGAGAATTCAGTAAGAGCATATCCACTCCCATAAGCTCTCTACCACGGTGGAAAATCCTGGACTCCCAGAAACGAAGCAATCCGTCTTCAACAGAAGAGGAAGAGTGTCCCGTCTGCAAATCGGAGAAGGAATTAGCCATATCTCACAGATTTAGTTTACTGGTTAGCTTAGAAGAATGAGAAGATGATTCTCAAAATAGAAAAATCATACCTTTTTATAGATGAACCTCCACCGTCTTACAGAAACAGAAATTGCATTAAATAGAGATAGTGTGCAAGAGATTAACGGAGGGTTTTAATATTATTTCCGGTTACTGGTTTCGTTTTGGCATCTAACGAAGAAGATGAAAGAGCGATCGAGAACACCTAAGAAATATCAGTTCTGGAGAAGGGAAGAAGAAGAACAGTTAACCCTAATTGAAACGCAACACTTCATCAACGTATAATAAAAAAGGGCCTGGATACATCTTGAAGACCAACCCAACTTAACGAAGCCCAAAAACATATGTGAGTGATGCGCAGGAGAGACTGAGCTGACGTGGTTGAATGCTGTATTATTACTGGTGAATTTTTTAATCCCACGTGGACCCCCTCAGAGGGCTTTATATCTGGCTTTTAGTATAGTTTAGATGACCACTTTAATTAAATAAAATGACGATTTTATTATTTGCGTCATTAAACTAAAATGATTGCGTTTTTATCATTAGAGGATAGTAACAATTTTAAGATAATGATTGTTGTTTTCCAGTCAAATTGAAGAAAGGAAATATAATCACCGTAGCGCTTTCTTTTTTTATTAGTCCTATTGCCTATCCGGTTGAACCGAAAAAAACGCATTTAGTGTTAAAGAATGGATTAGCCTGAAAACGTACCACATTTTATGATCAAATTTGGAATACTTTCCGACTAATGTCAGAGGTGGACCGATCATCTGTTACAGTCCACCAAGTAAACCATTCGGACTAAAGTTCAAGCCCAGACTAGTCAAATAATGATAATTTAATTTCCAGTGTGAATCAAATCCAAAACTGATGTACGTACATACTATAGCTCTTTCATCGAATACTTTAAGTTAAATACTTTCTATGTTTCATTTTAATTGTCAATCTATAATTATGCATACATATTATAAAATATTTAATTTTATATATTTACTAAATAAAAACGTCATTACCTATACACCTAACTATATTACAGCGAATTGAAAAATAATTTGGAATATAAAATCAATAAATTTTGCATTAATATTATAAATGACACTTATTTTGAAACAAAAATTTTACTTTACAGCGAAAATTCAACTGAAACAGAGGAAGTAATAATTTCTTAAGTTATGAAATCAAAATTAATTTTTAGCTTACTTGATTGTATGAAATAAAAAATCTAGGTATGGAAAATAGATTAGTACTTTCCAATTGTAGAATTACAAGGTTTTTGTTTGTCATTGATAAAAATATAAAGTACATTTAGTTGATTTTAATTTGATTTTGTAGTCTAAATCTTTTAAATTCACTTCTTATAAAATTATTTTTAACGGAACTTAGGCCATCTCCAACAAGACTCCAAAACACGAAATTTAGTATAATTTCATCTTGAACAAAACATTAAAATTGATATTATCCCATCAAATTTGGTTTAGTGTGAACAAAACATTAAAATTGGATGTAACACTACTCATCACACTGAATCTTTAAAGTATATATTTTATTATGTTTCATTTAATAATATAGTTTAATTACTATCAAATTTGTAATTAAACATAAATATATTGTATAATTTGTATTTTGAATTTATTTTCACATAATTTAAAAAATAAATCATTTTTTATTTTTTAGTTTCAAAATAAATTATTAAATGACTATTATCATTTATCACTTTAAAATAATAAAAATATAAATAATAATCTAAATGTGATAAAATAATTAATAATAAAATTTTAAAACTGAAAATATCAAATAATATATAATATTATTTTTGGTGTAAGGTTTGGCGTTATTATTGGAGATGATAAAATTATTTTGACACCAAAACATTAAATTTGGTATAATTTCAACGTCAAATTTAGTGTTATTGTTGGAAATGCTTTTAAAAACTTTTTAACTTTTAACATTTGTTTTTTTCTTCAAGCAAAATCTCTTCAGTTTCATATCATTAAAAAAGAATGTACATAGAGTTTTAGCGTTCAGTTTTTTTTTAACACGTTTAGCGGTTAGTTAAAGAAGATTGTAAAGAGATGGAAGTGTGAAGTCACAGCCTGGTGATTAATAAACTCAACTTTTCGTTCAAAGAATTCACATATGTAGACACGAAGAAGAGGGTCAACAAAAGAAACGTAATGAAAGGGTGAAAACGATGGACAGTTGTGATTTAAACAAACACTCAACATGACTTCTAGGACCCACAACTAGTTAGGTATCATATGACGGTGACCGTGGCCCATGTTCTCGGCCTAGGAATCGCTTGTTACGCGTAACCAGAAACCCCACTCGTGCGCATTGAGCTATATATTTTCTCAACGAAGTATCATTAAGTTACGTAACTAATTGTTTCTTGAAGAATGTGCGCCGTAAACTTCAGTTTCTTGCGCACGTGAGATTGTAGTCAAAAAGGTCGACCGGAGGTTCATGGGAAATGAAATATCTAGAAATTCGTACGGTTCATGCTCGTGGGAATGGGTGATGTATTTTTGGACCGGACTACAAAGTAGATCCTCTTATAATCTTATTACTAAACCTAATCCGGAAAATAATATTTATTATTCCATGAACATTTCTTAACCATTATGACAACCTTTTCACTAACTTCTTTACACATGTTCTATATATATATGGACATAGAGGTTTTCGACGAATTAAAAAATATGTCAGTCAAGTACTTTAAAATTTTTGATAAATGGAATCTCGCTTTTCACGTTAACGTTTATTTCCGTATAAATAAATCTTAGGCTTGTATTTTAATGCCGCTTCTTGCTTAAGAATACAATTGCAGCCCTGTTCTTTTTACTGCCGCTGCGTCAGCAGTGGCGCCAAAATTATAACTGTATTCTTGCCCAACTATGTGGAGAACACCGCTGGCGGCCATACTTCTCACCATCAAAACCAGCCGCTGCTCTTGTATATCTGACGCTATTTTTCACAGCTTGACGGACGATACCGATAGTCCTTGTAAAAAGTAAACGCAGCAACACTTCATTTACTTTCCTCCGTTTTTTTTTCTCTATTTTGTTGTGTAAATTTTGCTCGCCGGATGTGGTCGCAGCGTCAGTGTACCGAACAGGGCTTGCATCACGAAAATATAGAATCATTATTCACAGGCAGCCGAATCTATAACCTATTGAATAATCTATACATTGTTATATATACGGAACGCGTATAATGATGTCACGCGTTTTTGTGACAAGAATGGGCATGGCAATTTAATCAAACACGAGTGGCGGCTCCATGATAAAAGGAGAACATGTTACCGAACTATGCTGCGTCAGCAGTGGCGCCAAAATTATAACTGTATTCTTGCCCAACTATGTGGAGAACACCGCTGGCGGCCATACTTCTCACCATCAAAACCAGCCGCTGCTCTTGTATATCTGACGCTATTTTTCACAGCTTGACGGACGATACCGATAGTCCTTGTAAAAAGTAAACGCAGCAACACTTCATTTACTTTCCTCCGTTTTTTTTTCTCTATTTTGTTGTGTAAATTTTGCTCGCCGGATGTGGTCGCAGCGTCAGTGTACCGAACAGGGCTTGCATCACGAAAATATAGAATCATTATTCACAGGCAGCCGAATCTATAACCTATTGAATAATCTATACATTGTTATATATACGGAACGCGTATAATGATGTCACGCGTTTTTGTGACAAGAATGGGCATGGCAATTTAATCAAACACGAGTGGCGGCTCCATGATAAAAGGAGAACATGTTACCGAACTATGCTGCGTCAGCAGTGGCGCCAAAATTATAACTGTATTCTTGCCCAACTATGTGGAGAACACCGCTGGCGGCCATACTTCTCACCATCAAAACCAGCCGCTGCTCTTGTATATCTGACGCTATTTTTCACAGCTTGACGGACGATACCGATAGTCCTTGTAAAAAGTAAACGCAGCAACACTTCATTTACTTTCCTCCGTTTTTTTTTCTCTATTTTGTTGTGTAAATTTTGCTCGCCGGATGTGGTCGCAGCGTCAGTGTACCGAACAAGGCTTGCATCACGAAAATATAGAATCATTATTCACAGGCAGCCGAATCTATAACCTATTGAATAATCTATACATTGTTATATATACGGAACGCGTATAATGATGTCACGCGTTTTTGTGACAAGAATGGGCATGGCAATTTAATCAAACACGAGTGGCGGCTCCATGATAAAAGGAGAACATGTTTCCGAACTATGCTGCGTCAGCAGTGGCGCCAAAATTATAACTGTATTCTTGCCCAACTATGTGGAGAACACCGCTGGCGGCCATACTTCTCACCATCAAAACCAGCCGCTGCTCTTGTATATCTGACGCTATTTTTCACAGCTTGACGGACGATACCGATAGTCCTTGTAAAAAGTAAACGCAGCAACACTTCATTTACTTTCCTCCGTTTTTTTTTTCTCTATTTTGTTGTGTAAATTTTGCTCGCCGGATGTGGTCGCAGCGTCAGTGTACCGAACAGGGCTTGCATCACGAAAATATAGAATCATTATTCACAGGCAGCCGAATCTATAACCTATTGAATAATCTATACATTGTTATATATACGGAACGCGTATAATGATGTCACGCGTTTTTGTGACAAGAATGGGCATGGCAATTTAATCAAACACGAGTGGCGGCTCCATGATAAAAGGAGAACATGTTTCCGAACTATGCTGCGTCAGCAGTGGCGCCAAAATTATAACTGTATTCTTGCCCAACTATGTGGAGAACACCGCTGGCGGCCATACTTCTCACCATCAAAACCAGCCGCTGCTCTTGTATATCTGACGCTATTTTTCACAGCTTGACGGACGATACCGATAGTCCTTGTAAAAAGTAAACGCAGCAACACTTCATTTACTTTCCTCCGTTTTTTTTTCTCTATTTTGTTGTGTAAATTTTGCTCGCCGGATGTGGTCGCAGCGTCAGTGTACCGAACAGGGCTTGCATCACGAAAATATAGAATCATTATTCACAGGCAGCCGAATCTATAACCTATTGAATAATCTATACATTGTTATATATACGGAACGCGTATAATGATGTCACGCGTTTTTGTGACAAGAATGGGCATGGCAATTTAATCAAACTAGAGTGGCGGCTCCATGATAAAAGGAGAACATGTTTCCGAACTATGTTGGGTTTTGGGTTTTATAGATAACAGGAGGTCCATTAAGCCATAGTAAAACATTAAATGAAAAATAATTGGGGTGAGAGAGGCTCGAACTCTCGACCTCAGGATCACTCAGTAGCTATGAGACCTACGCGCTAGCCAACTGCGCCACCACCCCATGTTGTTAATGTTCAAAGCTAGATTTATCTATCTAAACAATGTACAAAACAAGAAACATGTACTTATTCTGTTTCACTTTAAGTTGGCGTTTTAGCAATTATTTGTTTCAGTTTAGATGATGCATGGTTTCAATGTAAAAAAGTAAATGCAATTTGATGTTTAAGACCATTTGTATTATGCAATATGATTTTTATTGATTAAATTAGCTAGTTATTATTATTTTTAGACAAACGAAATAGACTAAATAAAAATTTGTATTCTTTAATTGTGTGCAAAAACTTTATAATCTAATTATTCTGAAAAAGGGAGTAACAATTATCACAAGTATATCTAGCATTGTTCAGGTGAGGTAGACTAAAATAGCAAACAAACTGGTCTGGATGTACTTTATGAATAATTAGATTATAAAGTTTGTGGGTTAAAGAATACAAATTTAAGATCCGCGCCATGCGACTGTAAGAGCATCTCCAATGTAAAACTCCATTTTTTCCTCCAAAATAGAGTAAAAGTGAAAATGAAGTAAAATTGCTCCAACCCTACTCCATTTTCCACTCCATAATGGAGTGATGAACAAACAAAAAATAAATTACTCCATTTATGGAGTAAATTTCATTATGGAGTGAGATATGGAGTTGGGTTGGAGCATTCCTTACTCCATATTCACTTTTACTCTATTTTAGAGAAAATAATGGAGTAGGGATGGAGATGCCCTAATACAATCTAATTCGATCATAAAGTTTGGCTGAACTTAATTTCGAAATTTGTGGGTTAGCTATCCAGTTCGTAAAAAATGAGCCAGTTTGTTACATCAAGTTATACTAGCACGAGAGAAAAGAAAAAGTGAGTGACAACGACGGCCATCCGAACATAAACATTTAACTAGGTTAAGATGTTGAAATTTAATTTGGGTTCATTTACTTATTATGTACATAGTTAAATTAAAGTAAGCACATAAATAAAAATAATACTTCTTGTTTATGGCAATTTTTTTTTTGATAAGAATAAAAAAAATCATTTTATTTATTTTATATGATATATAATTAAAATTTAATGATATTAATATAGATATATAGTATATTTTATACAAATATTTATTATTGAGACTTCTTACTCATGTGATTTTATTAACATTTGTATATTTTCTCTCACAAAAATTTAAACCATTAATCACAAAATTTTCAATGTGAGATTTTTTCAACGCGAATTTCAAAATTAAAATATTAATGTCTCAAAACGTTTTCAATGCAGATTTAGAAATTAATGTATGTATGTATTTTTATATGGTATAAAGTTTAATTTAAACGATATAAAAATGAACATATATATAGTTAATATGCATATCTACTAACTAAGACTTCATATTAATATGATTTTATGATCATTGGTATCTTGTTATAACAAAAAAAAAAAAGTTAAACCATTGATGACAAAATTGTCAATGTGAGACTTTAAACATTCTAAGTAATTTATAGTCGTTTAGAAAAATAAAAAAATATAACATATAAAAAAATCTAATTTTTTTATTACATGGTTAGTGTGATTGTTTAATTTTGTAAAATAATATAGAATTCAACAAAAAGAAGAGAGGATACAAAAATTATTATCAAATCTTAATTATTCATAATCATTAATTATCATAAATATGTTAATCATATTAGATAATTTTGTAGCTTTTATTTAAGGAAATAATTGAGAATATTCTTTTGTACACAACTAATCAGTTTGATAATCAGACTAATAAAATGTATAATATATGTTTAGATGAATCAAACTTATTTTTATATAGATTCTAAAAATCATAGGTGTATACAAAAAGATGTTAGTAACACTTGTCAATTAATATATAAGGAATATAATTTGTTAGGGGTTGATTTGCATAGCAAACCAAAGAAATTGATAAATACTATCTCGAGAAGTTTTAACATCCCATTTTAACTTCGCTAACAATTTCAATTGGTCTGCATTAGTTAGGCACAACCAGGACCGCTCATGGATAAAGCTAAATGAAGCATTTTCTTAGGTCATCTCTAACAAGAGACCAAAAGACCAGATTTGATGTGATTTCATCTCCAACAAAACATTAAATCTGATAACATCTCATCAAATTTGGTGTAATGTAAACAATGTTACACCAAAATTGGTCTAATACAATTTATCACACCAAATCTTTAAAATGTATATTTTATTATGTTTTTCTTAATAATATAGTTCAATTACTATCCAATATGTAATTAAACACTAATATATTCTATTATTTGTATTTCAAAATTTTTTTTACATAATTAAAATACAAATTTTTTATAATTTTTAAAATAAATTACTAAATGACTATTATCATTCATCATTTACAAGTAAGAAAAAATAAAAAATAATATAGATGAGATAAAATAATTATTTATCAATTATAAATAATAAAAATATGTATAAAAAAATAAAAATGAAAACATCAAATAATATTTAATATTCCTTTTGGTGTAAATTTTGGTGTCAATGTTGGAGATGGCAAAAAAAAATTATAACACCGAACACCAAATCTAGGGTAATTTTAACACTAAAGCTGGTGTCATTGTTGGAGATGCTCTTAAGTTTCTATTTTTTTTTGAAAAAAAATATACAGATGTATATCCCTAAATTTGTAAAGGGAAAAAATAATTAAAATTTTAACTAAATCACTTACATTTCTTCCTCTTTTAAAGATCTCAAGGCCTACTATGGACATAAATATAAAGAGTCATTCTTGGGTTCACCTCTAGGTTGAACCTCTAGGTTCACCAACCAATAAGATTTCATTATTTTAAATTCGATATCTTTTAAAAAAGGAAAGAAAATATTGTCAAGTTATATTATGTTTTAAAATAAAAAGTTTTAAAAAATATTATACATATTTTTTTTTAGAAAAATATATTTTTAACGTTATTAGCAAAATAATAAACCCTAAATCCTAATCTCTAAACCCTAAATCCTAAACCCTAAACCCTTGGGTAAATCCTAAACTCTAAAACCCTAAACCCTAAATCCTAAACCCTAAACTCTTGAGTGTTTTAGTGTTTAGTGATTTTGATTTAGAGTTTATTATTTATCCAAGGGTTTAGGGTTTAGGATTTTCGGTTTAGAGATTATGATTTAGGGTTTAGTGCTTTGCTGACGACGTTAAAATGTTTTTTTTGTAAAGATTTAGGGTTTAGAATTTAAGATTTAAGGTTTAGTGTTTTGTTGACCAAGTTAAAAATATTTTTTTAAGAAAATCTTATTTTTGTAACTAATATTTTTTTATTTACTTTTTTGTCTTTTATTTTTAAAATATTATATAATTTGACAATATTTTGTTTCTTTTTCTAAAAAATATCGAATGTAAAATAAAAAAATCATATTGGTTTGTAAACCTAGAAGTTCAGCTTATTAAGTGGCGAACCCAAGAATAACTCTAACTAACTTCACAATTAATTTCTTTAACACGACCACTAAAACTACCAAAAATACTAAGTTTTTAACTATCACATACTATTATTCAACATTTCTTACAGTTGTAAATATCTCGTTTTCTTGATCTTCACTGCATCATATACGGCAGCAATACGAAATGTTGTAAAGATGTGGTGTTCAGACAAAAAAACATTGTCGTTTATCGTCCGAATTTTTTTTATCAAATCGTCCGAAATTAATTTGCTTTTGACAGTTATCAAATCCAAATCAAATACCAATTCAACAAAGTTCCGTTTTCTTTTTTTTCCATCTATTTGATTTTATTAATGGACCAAGCCCAGAAAATCCATTACAAAAGAACATAAAGCCCGACAAAACAAACAACTAAAGTCCGACAAAGGCGAGACGAAACAAGTCCAAGGCCCAAGCCCATCAACTGAACGGTGCCACTACTGTACACGCGTCCAGCCAAACTCTAACCCATCCACGTGTTGAGGCCCCCGTCTCACGGAGACACGCGTCAGCCGATCACCACATCAGTGCCCCAAACGCCAAGGTAAGCCGGAGAAGATGAAGAGCGGCCAGTAGTTTTGTCGGAACACACCTGATCAAAACACCGTACCCATCTTCATCACCGAACTATTTCAAAGGAGAGATCGATCGAGGACAATCCCGAGATCTCATCCAAAGCCACCATGGGACACTTGACGGTTTAACACCACACAAACCGATAAAATTCACCGTAAGGCTCAAACAAAGCAAACTGTCGCACACACTCCGATATCCAAAGACAAAGCCGGCGATGACGGTGTTGAAGGAGCCACCGCCTCCCGGAAATCATAAGCCGGCGAAGAAGAACTAGCGAAGCTCCTTCTTCCCAGAAACAACATCCCGATGAAAACGGAAAAATTAAGCCGGAGAGAATCCGACAAACAAAACCCAAGCTTTCTCTCTCCTCTGTGTAAAATTCTAGAGAGGGAACAGAGCTGAGAGAGACATCTCCAACAAAGTTCCGTTTTCTATTAGCTATGTATTTCAAAATAAAGATCTGGAAACAGCATATATCCTGCGGGTGTAAGTGCACATGCACGGTTGGGAACTTGGGCAGCATCAAGTTGGCATTATACAAAGTTCTCGACCAAAATTAGAATCTCTCCATCTACCTATTTATTATTTATTTATCTTTTATTAGTTAAAGAAATTATGTACCAAAACCATTGAGACTTTTTATTCTTCATTGGATTGGTTAACTATTATTTCTTAATCAAAAGAAATTAAAAGGCGAGTTAGGCCTTATTCATTTGTACATCTCAAGGGTGCATCAAGATAATCCATTTAGATGTCTTATCCAGATGCTCCATTTGGATGTTGTTTGTTTTTTCATTTAGTCTATGCATTCAGATGAATCATCTGAATGTAACTATGTTCGTTTGTTTTTTCATTTTTTAGTTTGCATCTGCATCCAGGTGGACTTGATAATAAAATGACTAAAATATATTATTTTACGTTTCAGCCAAAAAATAACATTTTTACGGTTTTGGTGGAAAATATTTTTGCAGTTTTTGAGGAAAAATGTGTTTTGACGAAAAAGTGCATTTTTACGGTTTTTGGCGGGAAAATACGTTTTTACGGGTTTGGCAGAAAATATTTTTTTGTGGTTTTAGTGGGAAAAGTGCGTTTTGTGGTTTTGGTGGGAAATATTTTCTGCGGTTTCGGCGGAAAATGTGTTTTTGACGTAAAAGTGTTTTTTTGCGGTTTTGCGGGAAAAAGTTTTTTTTCGCGATTTTGGCGGAATTTTTTTTTTGTTTTGGCGATTTTGGCGGAAAAATGCATTTTTGCGGTTTTGGTGGTAAAATGTGTTTTTGGCTGGAAAATGTGTTTTTGCTTTTTTGGCGGAAAAATGCATTTTCCGGGTTAGGCGGGAAAATGCATTTTTGGTGGGAAAATGCTTTTGTTGCATTTTTGGCGAGAAAATAAGTTTTCCTGGTTTTGGTGGGAACATGCATTTTGACCTTTTTGGTGGAAAAATGTGGTTTTCCAGATTTGGCCGGAACATGCGTTTTTTGGCGGAAAATGTTGTTTTCTGGTTTTGGCGGGAAAATGTGTTTTTGCTATTTTTACGGAAACATATGTTTTTGCGTTTTTGCTGGTGAAATGTGTTTTTCCGGTTTTAGCGGGAAAATGCATTTTTTCGGTTTTGATGAAAATGCATTTTTATGATTTTGGCGACAAAGTGTGTTTTTACATTTTTAGCGGGAAAATATGTTTTTCAGTTTTGTACGGTTTTACGTTTTTGGCAGGAAAATGTTTTTTATCGTTTTGGCCGAAAATTGCGATTTTACTGGTTTGGCCGAAAAGTACGTTTTATTGAAATGTGCATTTTTACATTTTTTTGCGAAAAAATGTATTTTTGTGGTTTTGGCAAAAAAAAATGTTTTTCAGTTTTGGGGAGAAAATGCATTTTTCGTTCTGGCAGAATCATGTAAATGGAAAAATATAGAATTTTTGGTTTGAAAATAATATTTTGATTTAAAAAATATTTTTTCATTTATCATTTTGGACTGAATTAGATGCATCTAGATGCACCACCAAGACTCACCCTCATTTGGGTGAGAATTTGAGATAAATTTTTAAAAATTCAGCTGAGTTATCTGAATGTAGCATTATAATGTACAAAACGAACATCAATTTGCATTTTCATCCAGATGGATCACCTGGATGAGCAAACGAACGACATCTTATATGCTTCAGCCGTTAGTTGTCATTAAGGATCTTAACATTAGTTAATAAGTATCGAATTTCTAGACTACTGTAACCTATAATTCCTGTAAACTAAACAAATACAAGGGAAAAGCTACTTTATGTACATAAAATGAAGTTATTAATAATTGAATTTTACTAAGAAGCATCCCGTTGAGCTAAACAATATTACAGTAAATGAGAATATAAATAAAATACGCTTATGTAAAGATAATGGCGTATCAAAGATTTTGTCATATGCGTCGAGATTAAAGTTAGTAAGTTAATCATATCTTTTGTTAAAAAAGTATTACTGCTAACCAATAAGTGGTGGTCTGGTGGGATGTATGGCTGCGTACTATAGCTGGACATGCTGCATGCAATATACAATAGCAAAAAATAGCATACATAAATACAAATTGTAAAAGCATAGGTTTTGTTTGGGGTCAACTGAGTGTCCGAATGGAGGAGCGGGACAAGTGCATATCTCCTGCATATGCATTTCTCCCGCTCTGCATTCACCATTCACCATTCACCATTTTCTATTTACAAAAGCAGTTCAAGCAGGAGATCTATATGCAGTTCAATATTTTTTGTCTTTTTGTTGAAAAAGCAGGAGATCTGCATGCAGATCTTACCCGCCAACATTTGGTGGTGTTGATCTGTTTTTTTTTTTGTTTGATCAATAAATAACTTTGTTACAACACATAACTTTAAAAATATATTTATCTAGTTATGAATACAATATTTTTATTTTATTTTATTTACAACTTTAACAATACAAAATTATCATTCTCTACTTATTATTTTTTTGTCATATAATTTTTAATTTTTATAAATAAGAAAATAAAAGAAGTATAAGTATCTTATAAAACATTTACAAGCATTTCGACCGATCCTATAACATCTAAGATATTTGTTTAGATATCTAAGTGTCATTTTTATTGTTTTAATATATGATCTATAGTTTTAAATTGATTTTGTCATTCATAAGTTATAATAAATTATTTGTTCTGGTTCTCTCCTGCATGATCCGCTTGATCTGCACTTGTCCTGCTTGATCTGCACTTATCCTAATTGATCTGCATGATCTGCTTGATCTGTCCTGCTTGAACTGCTTTTACCATTGGAAGCCTTGAATAGCATTCTAGAAACTTCAATTAGGCAAGATAGATGAATAGACGGGTGTATATTGCGGAACATCAATGATAAGACGACAAAAGTGGGAGAAAAGGCAAAGATGCCCTAAATACTACAATGCCAGCATTGTTTAGAGCATCTCCAACCCATAACACTATTATAGTGTCAAAACCACACTATTTTAGTGTAATTTCAGCACTAAAAAAAAGTTCTTCTCCAACCATAACACCAAATTTCACACTAAAAGCTATTTTATAATATTATATGTATTTATATTTTTATTTGTCATTTATTTAATTGTCTACTTTATTAATAAATTAAGTGAATAGTGTTTTAGTGGAGTGAATAGTGTTTTAGTGTGGTGAATAGTGTCACACCAAATTTGGTGTGAAATTATAGTGTTGCACTAAAATAGTGTAATTTTTAGTGTTGGGTTGGAGAAGGTTTTAGTGTCAAAATCACACTAAAATAGTGTTTTGGAGTTGGGTTGGAGATGACCTTAGACAAAGTGGAGCATGTCACCCCAAGTATTAGCTAATGATCGATTATTCCATAGCTTCTAATCTAAATTATTACTAGTTATCAGACAGCCAATTATGGCTACGATTTATCATTACTTCAATTTGTTTTAATCATTGCAGTGCGCATATGCTGGGTTAAAAGATGAATGGTAGTGGAAGTCTACGTGAACAACTTTATTTCTTCATATTTTTAGGGAATTTTACTCTTTCCTAAAAATATTTAATATGACATGACTACAGTTTTTAATCCCGAAACAAGGGATGATTTGTTGACGTAGGAAAAATGAAGACTAAAATTTCAAAAAAAAAGAAAGAGTTAATTTTTTTAATCAAGTTGTTTAATTGAATCGGTCCACTAGCTGGCCATGCAAATCGAATTGCTTATTGAAAACAAAAAGAAAACCAATATAAAATATAGTTAACATAATTAATATAAATAATTATTACGGCAATAACCAATTGGTTACCAATAATACATTTTTTTACGAAAGATATTCACATTAAGAGGTAACCAAATCTCTACTTAAAGATAACTATATCAAATAACCCAATCTCTATCTCTTACTTAAGGATTCATTTTAAGAGCTATTTATTTGTTTGTTGAAGAGCTTTTGATTAGTCTATAAATTCTAAAAATATATATTTGTTTGTTAAACAGCTCTGATTTACAGTTTTTTTTTTTGTTTATTAATAGATCGTTAACACTTTATCAATTTTATCTTGCACTTACCCGAAATTTATTTTTCTTGCTATTGCTCTTGTTGGCCAACATCTTTTCTCAGTTCCTCTAACGAAGGAGCTTCATTACTTTGTATACTGTAAAATTTTACACACTTTATTCTCTGTAATAATTTTTTTGTAATAATAACGGTTTTGATTGGTAACATGTGTTATAATTTACCTTGAGTTAAAAGTTTAAATAACTGATAACTCAAAAATATTACAGATTCAACTTTTTTTAAGTTTGATTTAACATGTGTTATAGTTGAGTTACAATTTTGACTTAGATTCTTTGTGAATTTATTAACTCAAAATTTAAACCAACATCAACCAAAATTTCATGTTTTTGAAATTGAGTTACAAATTTAATTATTTTTCTGTCTAAAAATACAAATGAAAATAATGAGTTTTCAAAACCCCATGTATCAATTTACGTTTGCAAAAACAATTTGTTTGCTTTGTAAGATTTTAATATTATTTATGGTTACAATTCCACAATTATAGCAATATCTAAGTTTATTTTTGTTTGAAACTATTTATGAACATTTATAAGAAAATGTAACACATGTATTCTTTAAAATAAAATAATAAATAATATTCTTGAAATCTTCATTTATTAGTTCTCATATTTCGTCTCCAAAAACTATAATCCAATAAAAGAGATAAATTTCGAAAATATCGATAAAAACATAAAAATCACAAGTCTGAAAAAGAAAAAAAAAACAAAACACTCAAATACACCAGTCTGATAGCAAGAACTTATGCTCGTTAATCTCACTTGAAAGAGGAAGAAAAGAGGGATGAGTAAGATGGAAATCACCGAGTGAGGTATGGGATGCTAAAGACGCAAACCACTGACATGAATAAATAAAACTTCCACTATGGAAGTTTAGCTCTAACATGAACAACCAAGATGCCTAAAGCATCACACATAACATACAATGCACTGATAGTGCATAACTAGACCACACACCCCGCATTCTCCTTATACAGATATATAAATACGCATCGTCGCTAATACATTATGTCTCTGTACCCCCCCTACCCAGTAGCGTCGATGGTATAAACGTCTCTGCACCACACGCCTCTCATAAGTAGCGTCGTTAGCCCATACGTCTATAAGCCCCCGCCCGCACAACACAGTAGGGTCGCTAGCCCAAACATCTTTGAACCTCCGCCCTTGCACATAGTCCCTACTCATAACTATGTATACATATATATAACATCACTTAACATCACACAGTCCAATCAATGGTTGAATCCTCTAGTCCCCTAGTTCCGGTTTACAATGAATGAATTAACTACCAATCAAGATTCAAACATACTCAATTCAAACAGACGGAACATGATTTGAAATCTAAACTATCATAGGGAGAATTCTACACTGGTACGGGATTAACAAAGTAAAGTAAACCCCCACTTTGCCATAAGTTCTAAAGAAACCCTGAAAAACCACCGAATTGACCTTGACGGCTCTAACAAAGTAACTCCAAAACTCTTTGAAAATAGATAAATATGATATTCTGGCAGAACTGAACCATAGAACATACAAATGAATAACTCAGGAACTGACCCTAAATTTGTTTGCTAGTATTGTTTAAAAAAAAAAATTAAAGTTCATCCTATTATTTTTTATTTTATTTTTGTCATCAACTTTACAGATTCTTACTAACTATGTGAACCACACCAGTAGATATTGATCCATGTGAACGACGAAAGACGTTTGCTTCGTGGCACATATCCAGATAATAATCTCTGATCGGATGAAACTTTCTTCCAGGCTCTTAATATCTTCCAAATAACTTGCAAAAGCTGGTCATTCTTCTGGTTCCGAAACCATCTTCACCATTTGAAAACAATCCATTGCAAACGTAACATGAAATTGTCATAAGTTTCTCATACATTCTATAGCCCATAATAGAGCTTCCATCTCTGCATGAAGAGGAAAGAAAGAGTTGCCCGAACATTCCTTGCCCCCATCAACCGCTCAAATCCTTCTAAAGTACTAAACTAGCCTTGACCGGAGAAAATATCCTCATCTTTCCAGGATCCATCTGTGAAACACTATCTTCCAGAAATTGACGGAAGAATCGTAACCTCTAAATGTGGTACCGTCTTTTGTTCATTTAAAATTTGTGTCTCGGCCCAGAGTGTAGTTTCTGTTAGTTCGAAATTGTTTCATCTTATTATTTAATTTAGTTTATTACTGATATTAGAATAAATAGTATTATTAGTGACTATAATATTTAGAAAATAATATATGTTGAAAATTAATTTTCAAAATATTTATACTTACTTAAAATAATTTTTATTTTTATTTACTTTTAAAATAGCTTAATGGTTTATTTATTCTTAGAAAATATTTCTCTATTTATGTGTTTTTATATTCAGTTATATTATTGAAGATTTATGCTACAACTTATTTATCAAAAAAATTATCAGTTATAAATTTTAATAAAATCTTAATTCTTAATTTTACGGTAAATTTTACACAGTTTATGCAATATAATTTTTACTGTGAGTTATATCAAATTACAAATTAGACTCAATTTAGCTTTCATATTACTTATCATTAATGAGGTGCGGAAAAAGGGCTTTTTTAGACCCCAACAATTTGCGTCATGTCTTTTTTAGATCTAAATAAAACATAAGTGCGAAATCATTTCTGAACTGAGATTTTTTAAAAAATTTCGACCCAAACTTGACTCCGTAACATGAAATCCTACCTTGACTAAGTTATCGTTAGTCAACCGTTAAACCATGCTTAGTCGGATAAAGAAAAAGTGTTGATTTCAATCCGTACAATCTCGGTCATGCCTTTTTAGACCTGAAATTATATGGATTGAAATCATCACTTTTTCTTTATCCGACTAAGCATGGTCTAACGGTTGACTAACGATAAGTTAGTCAAGATAGAATTTCATGTTACAGAGTCAAGTTTGGGTCGAAATTTTTTTAAAAATCTCAATTCAAAAATGATTTTACATTTATATTTTGTTTAGATCTAAAAAAGTACGACGTAAATTGTTGGGGTCTAAACATGCCATTTTCCCAATGAGGAGCCAACTTCTTATGTTCAAAGAAACTTCTTTTGGTGACCAGAAAATAACTTTTTGACGGCGGTGAATGATTACATGCACGTGTATATTATAACCATAACTGTGTAAATTTTTATCTAAGAACAACAGGATGAAAAGAAATAGCCGGAGAGGACTTTGCGAGATATACGTGTGACATACACGGTGACGCGACGTGTTCGATGTAAACTAGGTCCTACATCACATGCCTCGCCACCAATGTCTTTGTCTGAAAGGGAGAATGCAAAAGTCTCTCGGGGTCCACTGGCTAATAGGCGTGCCCTACCCTACCTTTTGTCTTTTTTTGGCTTTCTCTAGAATCCAACATCAAGAATAGGTTCGATAAGAGAAGATCTCCTACAAATCTAACACGTCTACGGCTAAAACGTCTTGAAGTTCGGTGGTTAGGGTACGGATCGCCGCATGGAGATAAAGACCTCAGAAAACAAATATTTTCTGAAACTCGCTGAACAGAATCCCATGTGCATCTCTCCACTTCCTCTCTTGTCTGACATTTCAATTTATTTCTTTATTTTGTTAGTTTTTAACAAAATTTTAGTTACTCTTACAAATTCATGTTTAGATATAGACATATTATATGAATTTCAGATGTAGTACAATATATGAATTTTGTCAAAGAAGATCAATAGATAAGTGAAAACATCGCCTAAGAAGATCAATCGAGCTTTGTTACATATCTCATCATTCTAACAAAATTTTCCTTATACTCTTTGTTCCAAAATATATGTAATTTTAGATTAATTGCACAACTATTAAAAACACTGGTTTTTACTTAAAATGTATCATTAAATAGAAATAAAGTGTTTGACTAAATAAAAATGAAAATATAATAAAAATATTCAATCAAGTTATAAAATATCATTGGTTACAATTTTTTTGATAAAGTTAAGAGTTACATTGAAATATAAAATACCATTTATTTTGAAATATCATTTTTTTAAACATCACGTAGTTTCACACAGAATAAGTATTTATTTGACACAAAGTTTTTGTGGAAAATTTTCCTAAAAATTTAAAACATGCTCTTTGATAAAAAAACACATAAGAAAGAAAATGTCATGTTCCAAAACAAAAGTGACCAAAAAAACTTTCATTAAAGAGATAAAGAAACTATAAATTAAAAAAAATTCATAAAATATTTTTCATTAAATCTCTTAATCTCCTACTTTATTGATATATAATTAAATATGAATATATGTTTAAATAAAATTATATTTTTCATTTTCAAAAAGTACGATTATTATTTAAAATCATTAATTCTATTTTTCAATTCTACTTCTCAAATTTAAATTATGAGTCTAAATTAGTTTACCATAAGGGTATAATATCTTTGATCTTTTTAGTAGAATTATTTTGATTTTTGTACTATATTTTGAATAAATTTTTTTTAGAGTTTTCTATAGTGTTTATTTTCTTTTAAACAAAAAGGATTATACTACGGTTATAAAAAAAATGAAATATTTTAGGTGAAAAGCAACTAACGAAAGAAGAAAAAGGAACGGCTAGAAACAAACACGGATATTTAGGGTGATCCAACTAGGTGGCTCGGCTTTTCATGTGTTTATCTCCGTGCCTTTATTCAGAAAATTTTCAAAAAGACAATGAAAAGAACAATCGTACATGATCGAACGTTTTTGTTTTCTGTGGTTTTGAATGTTTGGTGGTTTTGAATGTTGAACCTTTTGATACTAATCCATCTAATAATGATCTTCTACATGCTGCAATTGCTAGTCACTAACGGACGATGAAACAAACAAAAATAGAATAGTCGTAACTTCGTGTGTTTCTTTTCTTTTTTAACGAAACTTCTTGTGTTTCTAAAGTTGTTCTTACAAAAACAAATTCTGTAAAGAGCAGTTCCATCAATTACATACCATAAGAATTTCTAAAAGAAAAAAATAATAGTATTATATTACAAAATTTTATTTAAACTTTTCTTTATCAGATGCTTGACAAGTGTTATTTGAATTTCCTAAGAGTTCTTAAAAGTTTTTCTTTTTGAACTTTTTCTTTTTTCTTTCTTGTTTTAATTAATATTTTTATTTAATTATAAAGATTTTTCTCTAATAAATTTAAAGATTTTTATTATTGCATTCAAAGGGGGTAAGTAAAATAACCTTCGAGAAAACTGATTTCATCTTCAGGTAATTTGTTTTCTCCAGATTATTTAATTTAAGAATTTTTCATACGCTCTTAAACCTTGCAAGGATATAGCTGCACTGCACGTGCATGAAACCGCATGCCATCTTTCGTTGTTTTACTTATCCTCATACTTATTTACCCTTTTCAACTAAGACCCCGCCATTTAAGGCAATTAAATTTCCCAACCCCATATCCCTTGAGAAATATTTTCACAAGTGCCCTACAATTTTCAAAAGTTTCAATTTTCTCCCCACCATTGTGTGTTTGGTCACAATTTTATCCTCAACAATACCACTGCTCATTATCTGCAAACAACTTGCAAGCTTCCTCTCCACTAAAAAGATCTTCATGCTCTTCCATTTTCACAAATTGGCCAAAACATCCCATCGTCGACATTTCAACTGCCGCGGCCGCTTCAGCCGCCGTGGGACTATACTCCTCGTTCAGAATAGCGCTTGAGTCGCTACTATCAGCAGGATCTTCTCTGAAGATCTCCGCACGTGGGAAAATGCTCAACATCTCGTATTCAAGCTCCAATGCCGGAGCTTCCGTAGCCGTAGGAATATGTGGTGGCGGTGGCAAAGGACGCTGGTTTAGCTCTAAGACTTTGTTACTAGGCATCACCGTTTCATCCGCCTTTACTAAGACGTTTTCTTCCGTCGACGCGTTACTACTGCTTCTGCTGATACCGTCCACGTTAAGTTTTGCTCTCAGCTGTTTAATCTGCGGGAATGTAATATATATAGATATTATAGGTTCTCTAAATTGTTATTAAACAATAATCACATCCAACATTCGATTTTTGGGTACCTAAAACGTTCAAATTATATCAAAAGTGTCAATTGAAAAAACAAAAATTATACCTCTGCATGGAGAGAATCGTTATCACGTTGAAGGGAGTCGCGGCTGCGTTTGAGTGAGTCAAAGTTTGACTTGAGAACACCGTAATCACGCTCTAGCTGCTTTGTCTTCCACCGAGCACGGCGGTTCTGAAACCAGATCGCCACTTGTCGTGGTTGCAGCCCGAGCTCTTGAGCCAGTTTCACTTTCCTCTCGGGCTCTAACTTGTTATCAATCTCGAAATTCTTCTCTAATGCTTTCACTTGTTCTACACTCAATCGCCGCTTTTTCTCCGTTGCAGCCGTAGACGACGCGTGTCCGACGGCGATGTCCTCTAGACTTCCATCTTCTAGACAGTCAAACATCGGGGAGTAGTCCCCGGTACCGGAATAGAGAAAGCCGGTGGCTGTTGGTCTTGGACTTAATTGATTGTCTGATAAAATCAATAATCAGGGTAGTGTATTAAAATACGTAACTAATCTGAACGGATAATTTAAATCGATATGATGTCATGAATGAACTACATTACACTACAAAACCTTGTCAATATAATGTCTCGATAATATGAATTGTCAGAACACACATTTTTACCAGTTTTAGAATATTAAATTAATTGTTGGAAAAAAATCAAATTAATTAAACAGAAAATCTCGACTTGTAGCTAATATACAGAACTGCAATATATAAAAAAAATCCTAACCTCATTGAAACAGATACATAACGAACACTGGATCGGAGAATTCAAAGAAATTGAGTATTTTGTTTTTACCTGTTGCAGAGTGGCAAATTGGTAAGAACCGGGATAAAGAATCGGAGCTCCCACGTGATCTCTTCATCTTGTTTGGCCGGAAAGTATTGAGATCGAGAACGAGTTAATAAGGCGCAGAAAGGGGAAAAATGTTTTATGTTTACTGATTATATCAAGACTGTGATCGTTTGAGTAGTAACGTTCGATCAGAACCTATCTACAACTAATACGTGTAGTAAGTATAGCTCGAAGATACTAGTCTCTCTCTTCTTCTCCAAAGAAGTATCTTATCTCATCTAAGAAAGACTCTACTGGGCTGTGAAGACACCTTTCAAGAAAGAAAAAACTAAACTCAAATCATCGAATTTCTCTATCGGGAAAATATAAGCTGAGTCGTATATATATTTTTGTTTTCCTGAGAATCCTAATTTATAACAGAGAGGAAAAGAGAAGAGAGAGGGAGATGAACTAACAGTCCTTGTCCGGGTTTTAAATAAGACGACAGCTTAACCCTAGGGAAAGTCTTGGATATGGCTTGGGTTATTTCAAAAATTTAACGGGGATTTTTATTAAAAAACAATGAAAATATCTTACCATTTTACCCAAAAAAATTCAGAATTGTATGAAATCAATTTACAATGGTTAGTGTGGATATGTCCTGAGTTATTTCAAGAATTTTAGGGGGATTTTATTTAAAATAATCAAAATATTTTAACATTTTACCAAAAAAAATCAGCATTTCATGAAAGCAATTTTTAATGATTAGTGTTATACACCGGCTAAGGGCATCTCCATCTCCACTCTATAATTTATTCTAAATAAGGAGTGAAAAATAGAGTATGAACAAACAATAAAAAATTATTCTATTTATGGAGTAATCACTTTTTTATTTTTTCATTACTCTATTTTCCACTCCATTTTGCAGTAAATTATGGAGTGGGGATGGAGATGGTCCAAGCCGGTTTATTCAAGAGAGTGTGATCGAGGATCTTGATGAGTTAATTTTTTTTGTAGTCAGCTCGACTACTCTGGAGCCGGTATCGTATACTATATATATTAAACCATATAGAAATTTTATATGTGCTCCATAGCTACCGTAAGGATTCAATAGTTAAAGTTGAACCGTGATTATGGGCTCAAAATATGTATTAGCTAATTCGTGCTCACTTGTGTTTTTTGTTTCTTCGATTAATTAGTGGTATGGTTAAAATTTAAAATAATGTAAACTATCGATTTTTGGTAAGGTCGAAATGAACTCCCTACAGTAGCGTTGATATTTTCCAATTAAGATGTCATAATCAATCTAGTATTAATACACTGGACCAACCATTCATTTTAATACAATATAGACATGGGTCATGGGTGGTGTTATATATACAGCAGATACACGTAAGGAAATACTATATAATAATATAAAAGTTGAAGACGTCGGTCCACTAGTTGGCTATGCAAATTGCTTTGCTTTAACCCACCGGATCTTAAATTAGTATCAATGTGGGTCAGCATTTTTATTATTTTACATCATGAACAAGAAATACAAGTTATATTTAGTGTTATTAATCTTTATAAAATGACATATTACTGTTGTTAATTAGGTGACTGGTGACGTGTGGAGAGTCGAGTTTAGTCGAGTGTCGGTATTGGAAAACAAGAGGACTCCGGACAATTTAATGAGAGACTTTTCCAAACTTTTAAACCACTTTTTAATACTGTATATTATCTTTTCAGGTTGCTATAACACTTTTTACACTCTATCAAAATTTAACAAAAATAGTATATTCTAAAAGAATAGAGTTTACAACTTATTGGTTTATAACAGCATTGTTAGAGCATTTCCAACAATTACACCAAATTTGGTGTTAAAATTACACCAAATTTGGTATTTTGGTGTTATAAATTTTTTGTCATCTTCAACAATGACAACAAACTTTACACCAAAAGTAATATTATATATTATTTGATGTTTTCAGTTTTATATTTTTATTGTATATTATTTTAATTGATAAATAATTATTTTATCACATTTATATTATTTATTTTTTTCTTACTTGTAAATGATGAATGATAGTAGTTATTTAGTGATTTATTTTGAAAATAAGAATAAAAACAAAATTTTAGTATTTTAATTATGTAAAAAAAAATTTAAAATAAAAATAATACAATATATTAATGTTTAATTACAAATTGGATAATAATTGAACTATATTATTAAATGCAGCATAATAAAATATACATTTTAAAGATTTGGTGTGATGAATTTGGTATAACACTATTCACATCACACCAAATTTGGTGGGATGGTGTCAAATTTGGTGTCTTGCTCGAAATGAAATCACACCAAATTTGGTGTTTTGGTGTCTTGTTGGATATGGCCTTAGCGTCTCGCTATACGCTTATTGAGATACAAACGTGATCTCGATCCGTGCAACCGCGCGGTGTTTGTTTTCATTTATTTTTATATAAATCTTTTATTTTTAATTATTAATTGGTATATATTATAATATATACGAGGTGTCACTTTTTAAAACATAATAATTTTACCATATTTTTTTATTGAATTGGTTGTTTCAAACTTTCACGAGTTATTAAAAAACAAAACTTTTAGCTTCATAGATTTCTATTATCGAGTATATTAACGTTGTTCAAACATAATAATATTAGAGTATACTTGTTTTCCCTCAAATAGATTGTTTTAAACTTTCACATGTATTTATTTCTTCTTATATATTTTTTTGTTTGTTGGATTAGTATTTCATTATTGAATAAATTAATAGAAATATAATTTGGAAAATATTAAAATATTATCATCCCCAAAGATAATCAAACATTTCAAAAAATAAGAAAGTTAACAAAAACTAAACTTAAAGCTTCGTATATAAATTTTATAAAGAAATTTAATTTTATAAAGAAATTTAATTTTATAAAGAATTTAATTAAACATTTAATTATATTTTGTAAATGAACTATATATAAAACACAAATCAATGTGAAATCAATTTAGTTTTAAAAATGTATCTGATTTGGTGTAGAAGTCTCGAGAAATATTTATGCTCTGTGTAGTCTCTTTCAAACACGATGGTACATGATATGGAAGTAAAAATTGATAACAGAGTTTACAAATCACGTTTTTTTGCTTGAAAAGGATTGATAGTTATTTAGTTCATATTATGTAGCAATATTGTGCTTTAGACATATTATTTAGTTCCTATAATCTAGAAAGTGGGTTATTTAGATCTATAATAATGATAAAATTAGAGATTAAATGTAACATGACTTTGTAGTAATAGGTCTATTTTTTTAAAAGATCACACATCAATCAAAGTTGTGATTTCTGTTTTAATATATAAGACTAGATTTTGATCCGCGCAGCCGCGCGGGTGTTTATTTTCATTTTTCTATATATAAATGATTATTTTAGAACATAAGTGGTATATATTTTTAACGTTAATCATATACTTAAATGTTTATATAACTATTTCAAATACAATAATTTTATAATTTATATGTTATAATCAATCAATTGCTTATATTTGTCAGTTCTTATTATATATTTATCTTATTGTATTTGAATTTAGTTATTAAGAAAATTAATATATTCATGAGAAAACAAATTTAAAAATTATTTTCTATTTAATTTATGCTAAATTCTGACTCGTTTTTCAAAGCTGGATTTCTTTTTACTAATATTTTTAATGCTTATTCATTTTAGATAATATATTATTGTATATACAAAAGTTTTAACATATGTTAATTTTTAGACATGTATTATATAGTTTGATAGTATTAAGCCGTTCAATCATCATATAATATTTTTAAAATAAATAGTTTATATTTATGAAAATAAAATTTATAAATTTATCAGTTAAATATACTTTTATCATATTAATTTAAGTATAATAATTGTATTTTAACATGATCATGACTATAAAGTAGATAAAATAGGATATAATAACAGTTTATGGTTGCAAAAGAAAACCAATTCTTTACAATTACGTAAGAAATTTATTGTGTTTTACCCTCTGTTCGGAAACTCGCTAGGCTGCGGCTGACCCGGGCGTAGCGAGTTGACGGAAAATCGGAAAAAAATTGAAGAGTACGCGGAGATTTTTTATAGGTTTTTTTTTGCGTTTATTCGTATATATTATGTTTCGTAAACTAAGACATGGTATCATGATAGTGTAGCGGTTTGTTTAATAGGAGAAATATCCAGCAATCTGTGTTCAACGTTCCAAACATGTAATTTTATGTATTTTTGTGTTTATTTAATGAGGGGTAAAAGAGTAATTAACTCTTCATCTTCTTATTTCAGCTCATTTCGTTTGCAAGCCTAGCCGCCATGATTTTTTTTAACTTAATTTTTTGTTTAATTAGGTGATTTGTCTCGTTTTCACTTAGTTTTCATGATATTAGCAATAAAACATGACATATTTAAGATTCAAGTGTCAATGTTGAAGAAAATTTCACCCAAAAAAAATTTCTCTGATTTTATGGCTGAGTAAGGTCAAAACACCACGGTGCATCACCGTTGTGCGTTTATACGCCGCATTATCGGTCATTCCGAGCGAGTTTCAGAGCATGGACTTTTACCATATACTTATGTTTTAAATTGTTACTGTGTGAAATAATGGTTTTAGCTTGTTAATCACACACACATTTAACTGTCGATATTAGAAAGATATACACGATTATTATTCAGTGCAGATAGTAGCTGATCCTTTTTAGCATTAAAACTTTGGTACTTGATCATGATTAAAGTCCTACCATATTCAACCTTAGCGCGATATAAAAGTAGTATGTTATGATGAATTTTCTACACACAGATCTATGTATTTTAGTGTTATTTTTTTATTTTTATAGACGAGAAGAGTGTGTCGTGTACAAAGGATATTCACAAGCTACAGAATATATTAAAAATCGTGTAATGTGAAAGGCGACAGAGCTTTGATGAGATAGCTGTCTAGTCTCTGTAGCTATTTTGCCCATTTAGCCCAGCAGTAGTATTTGTTTTTTTTAACAAACGTCCAGCAAAAGTATTCAACACAATAATAAAACAAAATTTCTGACGCAACAGATTTTTAGAAGCCTGTAACACAACCATGTCAATAAATGAAAAAAAATAAAAAATTAATTAAAGTATTTCATTTTTACACATCATTTTTAGTAAACTACACATAAGAGCATCATTATCGGGGTCTTTTAAGTGGGTTGCTTAAATTAATTGTGATTAAAAAAAAATGAAAATTACCTATTTATCATAGAGACGTCGCTTAATTAGGAGGAGGAAGAGACGTCGCTTAGGGGACACGCGTCACACCTGGAAGTCTCCTACTCTCTTTCTTCTCTATCTCTCTCCCGGCTTGGTTTGGTGAAATCCGTGGGTTTCGAATCCAAATCGTCGTGATTGATCGTCGAGGACGAATCAGTAGGCGATTCCGTTAGCTATGGTGGGGTGGGAGATAGCGTTACACGGCGGCGCCGGAGCCATTCCGATCAATCTCCCTGACGAGCGACGTATCCCTCGCGAGTCCGTCACTGCTTCGATCTCGGCGTTCCACCCTCAAATCCGGCAAACATCCACTTGACGTCACCGAACTCGTCGTACGCCTCTCTCTCTCTCTCTCTCTCTCTCTCAGTCGGATCGTTTTGTGATTCGGTTATCATATAGTTTTGTAGCTATCGATGAGGAAACTGATTACTAGGAGACGAAATAGATAGTCAACGGTTTTAGTTTCTGAATTATGGTGTACACTGCTTAATCTGAATCTGAAACTATCAGTTTTTTTCTAGGTTCTGGTTAAGTTTAATATTGAGTTCTCTTTTACTTTTTCTTGCACATGCATTCTTGCTTGTCTTGATGGGTATATGCACATAGCGATGGATCAGACAGAGGAGTATGTCAACGGCCAGCTCAAGAACAAATACGGTGATGCCTTGGCGCTTAGAGATGAGTACTTTGCTGTTGATGATGATGAAAAAGAAGCTGCTGCGTTGGCGCTTAGAGATGATGAGATTCGACCACAAAGCATTTATAGCTCTCGGCTTTGTTGCGTTAAGAGCTGATGGAGAGAGGGAGTTTCTGTTCTTCAGACACCCAAGTGCTGATATGCTTCTTACGGAAGCTGAGCTTGACAAGAACTTAATCCAAAAGGTGAGATTTTGTCTCTCTTTTGATCTACATGTTCAATGTGAGGACTAAGTCCAGTGACTTCTTACAGGTCATGTTCATAACAGTATGTAGTTAACTAAAAAGCTGATGCACCAATGTGTCTGTGAACTGATTGGTATTGATTTATTATGTACAGGTGAGATGACTTATGTAAATCTTCAACTAAACCCTGAGATGATCATCATCATCATCAGCTTGCCAAGAAACTAACAGCCGTTGACCTTGTTTCTATTGGTATGAGACAAATATCTAAACTTTTTCTCATATATTGTGTCAATTGAATTGATCTTTTACTACCTCTGTTGAATTTTTGAAGGAGTTGGAACAACAATTGGAGCAGGAGTGTATATTCTAGTGGGAACAGTAGCTAGACAACACACAGGACCTGCTCTTGCTGTATCGTTCTTCATCGCTGGAGTAGCAGCTCTCTCTCCGCTTGTTGCTATGCTGAGCTTGTTCTTATTGTCCATCTGCTGGCAGTGCTTATCATTATGCTTACATCTTCTTGGATAAGGGTATGTACTAGATAGGATTCTATTGTCAAGCATTTTACTAAAACAATTTTTTTTAAGAACCCATAATTAAGAGACTTGCAATAAACCACTTAAATGTTCAAATCTCTTTCTAAGTCTCTTAACTCACTTTTACACTTTAAAAACTATTAAAAATTAATTAAGAGACCCTTTAAGGGGTTTTGGGATAATGATGCTCTTAGCGACTTTGTTAATATAAAACCAATTTCGGACACCCATAACTCCATTATAGCCAAGTAAACTCTTCCTGCAATATTTTTAGTTTAGCCGTAGATCTCGATTTTTCATCAATATCACACAGATCCGAAAAAAAAAAACAAAATACATGAAATATATATACAATAAAGAGAATTATATTTAGGGTTTATAACTATTACTTGCAGCACAAGTAACTGGATAAAGAGCACTTCACCTCACAGCAAGGCTCACGGTTGATGATGGTGGTTCTGTCGGAAAGGGTGTGGCTGATAACTCCATCATAACCAAGTAAACTCATCCTGCAATATTTTTAGTTTAGCCGTAGATCTCTATTTTTCATCAATATCACACATACCCGAAAGAAAAAAAAACAAAAATACATGAAATATATATACAATAAAGAGAATTATATTTAGGGTTTATAACTATTACTTGCAGCACAAGTAACTGGATAAAGAGCACTTCACCTCACGGCAAGGCTCACGGTTGATGATGGTGGTTCTGTCGGAAAGGGTGTGGCTGATAACTCCATCATAACCAAGTAAACTCATCCTGCAATATTTTTAGTTTAGCCGTAGATCTCTATTTTTCATCAATATCACACATACCCGAAAGAAAAAAAAACAAAAATACATGAAATATATATACAATAAAGAGAATTATATTTAGGGTTTATAACTATTACTTGCAGCACAAGTAACTGGATAAAGAGCACTTAACCTCACGGCAAGGCTCACGGTTGATGATGGTGGTTCTGTCGGAAAGGGTGTGGCTGATGACATGGCTGTGAGCTTCGGTTGTGCTTAACTCACGGTGGTGAAGAGATATGACAGATCACATCTCTTTGGACAACACCTTCCTCTTGGCACACGACTGAACAACACAACGACAAGAGTGGCGATAGAACATGGACTCCGCAGTGACATCACAGCTTTCCGGTGGACTGTGATAACTCCGGCGTCGAGCGATTGTAGTGAGAAGAGGCGGTTGATGATTGAGACAAGAGATGGTGACGATCGCAACACTCCTCATCATATCGGTACGGTTACAATGTCAAATAAAAAGAAGAACATAAGTAAGTAAAAAGAAGTAGAGAAGAGAAGGAATAAGAGAGAGGTATACAATTGGACAGATCGAAGAAGGAGATGGGATGGAAGAGGCGGCACAGGTTTTAGAGAAAAAAGTACTTACGTCAATATAAAATACCTACACGGCTTGAGAAGGATTAAATAATTGGCTTAGGTTCTAAAACTAATTAACTGAACCAGACAAACCGGATTTAGAAAAGAAACGCCGGGTCAGGTCGTTACAATGTTGACTCGTCCCAATCAAAAGTCTGATCGCCAATGTCCACATGAGAAAGATTAAAGACTACATAAAAATGTTAATAACTTTAAATTTAAACATCTTGGTACTAAAAAAATCTTCAAATGTTAATAACTTTAAATTTAAACACATAACAATTATCAAATTGAAAATATTTTAATAAAAAACTAGATATTAACCCGCACATCCGTGCGGATATATTTATATTTTAAATTAATATTTAAAATATAAAATATGTTATAAAGATATATATCTAATATCAATTTTATGTATATAATTTCTATTTTGAAAACTTTTATTTGTTGAAATTTGTTTGATGATATTGTACAAATCATATATTAATAAAGTATTTTATTTTATTTATTTAAAATACAACATCAATATTAATAGTTTAATTTTAAACATTAGTTTTATATGAATTACTAAAAAAAATATTAGCTTCTTTGTTTAGAAGTTTTTATTCTCGAAATGTTTTTATGTAAATAAATTAAATTATTTTTGTTATATTTTAAAATATTATTTTATTTAATATATTATATTTAAGTTTAATGTTTTTATTTTTACTAAAAGTATCAACATAAAATGTTACAACCAATAAAATATTATTTATTTTGTTTTATATAAAAATTTAATTTGATAATTTAAAAAGAATTGGGCTATACTATTTAATTTTAAAATTAGTTACTGAAATATATAAAATATGGTCTATATTAAATATTATAAACAGTCAAATGATAATTACCTAATGACAATATATTTATGTTTTCTTAGAAATGTTATTGTTTAAATGTATATTGTTTTTGTTAGGAGAATATTATATATGAGTAATTTTAGGATGTTTAGTTAAATTTCTAATGAATGTGGTCTAACATAGATTTGTGTATGGTAGATAAAAAATATGACTCTATTTTAATAGAGTAGATACAGAAACAATTCTCGCAGCGTAGCGCAGATGTTTACCTAGTCTTGTCTCTCTTTTCATGCATCCACATCATCAGAAAAAAAAAACCATTTTATGACACTTGTCAAGTCAAATTTGTTTTAAGGAAACAACTAGATTTTGACCCGCGCTTTGAGAGCGCGGGTTTTTCTTTGAATTATATACAAAATTTATGAATTAATATTTTGAAAATGTTGTAAATTATTATGTTACAAAATCATATGATGTCAAAAAAATAATTTATTTAAATTATATAATTCATGAATTAATTTTTATAAGATTTTGTATGTATTCTTTTTTTGTTCAAATATATGTACACTCTTATATAACTCTCTCTTAGGTATGAACATTTTACCAAACCTGTAAGTTGTTAAAATGCTTTGATGAAAACACTAATTTGTTATATTTTTTATGATGAAAACACTGACTCATTTAAATAATAGATATCTAATATATGGTTCATTAAAGTTTTGTTATATGAGGTATAATGTTGGTTTATAATAATTTCATACCATCATTCGATACAAATATATTATATAAACATTACTAATAAAACAATGGTTCATACAAAACCTACATACATATTTAAAAGGCTATAGGTCGACAGTTTAGATTATAATATTTAAAGTCAATAAACAGTAATATGTTTTATTTAAATGTAGAAGATTTTTATTTGGTTGCTATAAAATAGGTTGGTTAAAAGATTTAGCTATATATAATAGGTTAGACTAAAAAATGAAAGAGTTCAAACAATTTTTATAAGTAGATTTATTAAGACTGTTTCTCTAGAGTAGATTTTTTTACGTTTTGAAAAACTTTCAGAAAACTATTATGGGCGGCTCTGTTACCCATTATACCAAAACTTTTATTTGGGCTTATATTCGTATTTAGCATAAGCTGTATTGTTGGCCCACCAACGAAACCCTTTTGTCACTTCGTCTCTTTTGTCAAACTTTGCTTCTTCGTAACTGATGGAGTTAATCACTTAGGATATGACTGGTTTTCCCGCTACCACCCGCAAACGCAGCTTTTGCGGTTGGTAGCGGTTGCTGGCGTTTTGCAACAATCGCTCAAACCGCTTTAAACCGCTCCAAATCGCTCCAAATCGCTCTGAACCTCATAAATTCAAAAGCTGGTTCCAGCTAGCGTTTGCGGTTGCGGGCGTTTGCGGGAGGATAAAAAAAATTATTTTTTTTCCAAAACAATATAAATACAAAAATAAAAAAATTCAATAAAAAAATTAAACTGAAATTATAAAAATGCTAAAATATTTCAATTAAATTTTAATTAATATTATAAAACTTTAAAATAAAAATATTTTCTATATTTTTAAAAAATTTAAACTATAACTTTCTAAATATAAATTTTATATTTATTATAATATTATTATTTTTGATATTTTTATAATTGTATAAAATGTAAATATTGTTAATTTATTATTTAACTGCTGCTGCATTTGGTAGTT
The DNA here is from genome assembly GCF_000309985.2 of Brassica rapa. Classification (NCBI taxonomy): domain Eukaryota; kingdom Viridiplantae; phylum Streptophyta; class Magnoliopsida; order Brassicales; family Brassicaceae; genus Brassica; species Brassica rapa. The sequence goes on from NC_024800.2 coordinate 19,950,182, forward strand.
AACCAGTCATAAGTATCCCGCAAACGCACAAATTTCTAACCGCATAACCAGTCGTACAAATCTCTTAAAACCGCTAGAAACCGCAACCACCCGCATCCGCAAACTCCCGCAACCGCAACCGCAACCGCTGCGGTTAAACCAGTCAGGCCCTTAATCTTAATAACCTCCACTCCTCATCGATTAACTGTAAGAGGTTAATGATGGCATTTATTCACATCAATCCGCAACTTCTTCATCCTTTCACCTTCCCTCACTTTTTTAACTATTTTCGTCCACTATATCTTATTATATAAAGAAATGTTTCTCTCCTTTTCAGCCTGCCACGTCATTAAGTAGTGGAAGGAGAGAGCGACACGTGTCCACCTTCTCTGAGTTTCGTTGCTTTTTGTGTAGCTTCATTTTGGGCTTTACGGGTTTAATTGTAGTGGCTCCCGACATTCATTAAGTGCCCAATTGAAATTAATAGCCACGCTCTTCGTCTTCAAGGAATTGCGACTCCATTTCTAGGGTTTATTTTGTTCTTCAGCCTCTGATTTTATCGTCCTTCTTCTTCGATCTCTAACAATGGAGTTCCAGGATGGTGTGATAGTCGAATCGTCATTAGAAATCTTTGGGTCGAGCTTTGTTGGCGTCGTTTCGTGTTAGGTTCTTCTCTCTCAAACATAACGGGATCCATTAAGGTCGCCATTAACAGCCATCTTTACTCCTTCAACTCCAGATCAATCGTTCAATGCATATTATCTCTCTGGAGGCGGTGGATATACACCTATAAAAGGTCAGCCTTCACCCCCTGAACATCATCCTCACAACTCCAAATAATACATATATCTTTCTGGCTTAATTGATAACTTTCTGCAGGAGCCTCTGCTAACTGGATCGTTCCTCTGTGCCCATCATATTGGTAATGCCTGATTGATCAGGTAACAATCATTAAAACCCAAAATTATGTCTTCTCTACTGGATGTTTCGCATTAGTAAGAAACCAGAATGAAAAAGTTGATTGAAAGTCAATTGACTGTGAAGTTCATGGATTGTTCCTTATTAGGCAATAAGCTTTATAATCAAGTACGAAGCCATGGATAAAGATTACTAGGTATATAAGTTTTCTCCATATCTTAATAATTATTTCTTCACATATATATATATATATATATAAGAAATAATTATTAAGATATGGAGAAAACTTATATACCTAGTAATCTTTATCCATGGCTTCGTACTTGATTATAAAGCTTATTGCCTAATAAGGAACAATCCATGAACTTCACAGTCAATTGACTTTCAATCAACTTTTTCATTCTGGTTTCTTACTAATGCGAAACATCCAGTAGAGAAGACATAATTTTGGGTTTTAATGATTGTTACCTGATCAATCAGGCATTACCAATATGATGGGCACAGAGGAACGATCCAGTTAGCAGAGGCTCCTGCAGAAAGTTATCAATTAAGCCAGAAAGATATATGTATTATTTGGAGTTGTGAGGATGATGTTCAGGGGGTGAAGGCTGACCTTTTATAGGTGTATATCCACCGCCTCCAGAGAGATAATATGCATTGAACGATTGATCTGGAGTTGAAGGAGTAAAGATGGCTGTTAATGGCGACCTTAATGGATCCCGTTATGTTTGAGAGAGAAGAACCTAACACGAAACGACGCCAACAAAGCTCGACCCAAAGATTTCTAATGACGATTCGACTATCACACCATCCTGGAACTCCATTGTTAGAGATCGAAGAAGAAGGACGATAAAATCAGAGGCTGAAGAACAAAATAAACCCTAGAAATGGAGTCGCAATTCCTTGAAGACGAAGAGCGTGGCTATTAATTTCAATTGGGCACTTAATGAATGTCGGGAGCCACTACAATTAAACCCGTAAAGCCCAAAATGAAGCTACACAAAAAGCAACGAAACTCAGAGAAGGTGGACACGTGTCGCTCTCTCCTTCCACTACTTAATGACGTGGCAGGCTGAAAAGGAGAGAAACATTTCTTTATATAATAAGATTTCTTCACATATATATATATATATATACTCAGGTTTCTTTCAGGCATATACTTCTTTTTTTTGTGATTGAACTCATATATTATCTTAGAACTTTTTTAATATGCATGTATATAACAGGGAGATCAAGCGTTGATCATAGGTGGAGCAATAGAGTTTGTGAGAGAGCTGGAGCACCTTCTACAATGCCTAGAGTTAATAAAAGCGTCGGAGAATCCTTGGAGAAACCGTTAATAGGCAAATTAGAGACATGACCACGACAATGTCTTCTTCTTCACTAATAACTTCAGTTGCTTACCCGGTAATTATTTCTGGAAATGTAACTGAACAGAGGGTGGCGGAGGAGGCCTCGGTAGGAAACAGCACAAAAGCCCGTGCTTGCCTGATGTGGAGGTGAAGCTGCTAAGGTTTGATGCCATGATCAAGATACTTTCAAGAAGAAGACCAGACAACTGATACTATTGCTGTTTTGGAGGATCTTTATCTCTCTATTCTTCACACAAACTTCACTACCATGGAACAAACCGTCATGTACTTTAATGGCAAGGCAAATTTCACCTTCGTAAATTATAATCATACGCATTTATATGTATAGTACATCCTACATATAAAGTTTCTTACCATATGATTGGATTGCTTTAATTAAAATATGCATATTATAGTAAGCTACAAGGAAAAGTGGACGTTGAAGGTTTCCTCCCAGCACAAACTGCCATAGACGCAATTAAGGACTCCATGTAAGTTTTTTTTCTCCAAAACACCAAAATATTTTACACGTTTACTCTGTCATCTTAGTCACAACAAACAATGTAATGTTTTAATGTAAACGCAGGGATCTTTACGCAGCTTACATCAAAGCTGTCTTGCAACGTTAATGAACATACCAGTCAAATCCGTTCCTCCAGGTTTGCTTTCATACCTTCTCAGGTTCTCTGGAGAACATCCTGTTTATGAATTTGAATTTAATCCATTTCGTTTAGATTCAAGGTCTTATGTTGAAATCCGTATGAATTTTAGTCAACACGGATCTGTGCGGATCGTTGTCAATCAAGATAAGAAAACTCTGAATTTGTTTTTTTCTTCCTTTCTTGCGAGTGAATGAATTATGTTTTGGTTTTCCTTGGCACAGTGTAAGGAAGTTTGTGTAGTATGTACATGATGATGACATCACCAAGTCCCATATTCTCAATTTGCTTTTTAATATACCATATAGACACTTTCTTAGCAACTCTGTTGACTCTCTGAACGTTCTAAACATGTAACCACAAACAATAGAAACAATAGATAAAACATGCAGCCATTCAAACAATCAGAGCAGTAGATAGTTAGTTAAATTTGTTGGCCATAGCATCCTAAACGCGATGATAATGTATATAGAAAATCATTTGACATAGGTTTCATACAAAACAATTTAACCAATTTTTTAAACCTACCAAAAAAGTCAATCAACAAACAACAGTACAAGATCCCGTAACAATTTAACCAATTTTTTAAGCTCTCTCCACATTAACTATTTCGTGATGAAAAGGTAACTGCTGAAAATCGGACTACGACACACTATTAATTCCCACGGTTTTTTTTTTTCAGAAACACCACAGCTAATAATGGTCCATAAGTTACATTCGGATATTATTCAAAGCCTCTCATCTCATCTGCACATCTTTTCCCGTTAAATTTCACAAATTATATATCAATTCTTTCATTTCAGTAACTTTGAGAAAATACAAATTGGGCTTTTGATTTTTTTTCCTTAGATTCTTTCGAGCTTTTATGAGTCCTAGATCGTTGGACATATATATCATCAAAAGTAATAGAGAAGACATAGGTTTTGTTAAGAAGACTTTTTATTTGTCAAGGAGACTTACTTTTTTTTTGGTCAAGGAGACTTACTAAACAAAAAAAAAAGATGGAGAGAGGGAGAGACTATTATTTAATATGGAGTTATTTTTAAAAATGTATATTTAGCTTTGTAATCGTGCTTGATGTGATAATTAAGTCGAGGACTATTCAGGTTTCCATACTTAAATACGAAATTTGAAGGATAGACAGATAATTTTTTAGAACAAAAAAAACTAAGTACAATATTTTGAAGTAATTCTCATGAAATTTGCTTATTTTTTGTCAATAAACTCAAGTTAAAGAAATTAACAAAAAAAGAAAAATGGAAACCATAACCAATGATTAATGAACAATCAAAACAAGTATTTTTTTTTACAAAAAAATAGTTTAAAATTAGAGTTTAGAAAATATAACATCAAAAAATGAAAAAAATATTGAAAATACACCATATAATTACGAAAAATAAGCCAACAAACAATAATTTAGTGAGAATGCATAATCTAATTTATAATATATATAAACTTCCAAAATATCTAAATAAATCATAACAACAAAAGGAAAGGAAATACATTTTTGATATTATTTCTCATGTTTCATCAAACTCAGACCAGCGGAAAAATATCTATTCTCGCAAATATTTTTTTCTTTTGTGCGTACCAAACTAGAACCTTACAAAATTAATATGAAAATAGATGGAAAAGAACAAGAAGTGATTATACATAATCAAAATATTTTATTTTTAAACAATAAAATTATCTAATAAATTAAAAATAAAAATACCATCCATAGTACTATCACCAAGTATCGATACATTTAAAAAGAAAAAGAAAAATGATGTCATAACATTGTTTCTTGAACTTTAATATTTAATCAAATAATTACAAAGTTCTGATTAACCACAATATAAAAAAAATTTACAAAGAAAACATATGATAGTAGATGATCTCAATGAAATCAAACAAAACAAAGGAACACATCATTAAATAAAAAAATATAATTTCATTGTTCCTAAACTATATAATTATGTAATTTAGTTAACTATACATATTCCGGCTCTCAATATCGTAACATGTTATATAAAAAGATCACTTATCAATAATGTTTCATAAAAATAGATAACTAATCCTTCAAAACTTAAAAGAAATGTCTGATCTTAACACTCAATTACGTCCCGCGCGAAGCAACTGTTGAGGTGAACAAAATTTAACTATTTCTTTGTAGTTACTCAGTCTGTTCGACTCTCAGGCTTTGTATTTCATATAGTATTTCATATCATTTATCGAGTATTATATGTATTAACAAAAAATCAAATAGTGTTATCTTTTTACTACCTAATAATTGTTATTAAAAATATAAATATAATGCAACTATTAAAATCAAAATTTATGCTATAAATTTGTTTATATGGGATATATTTTACTGTAAACTTTTTTCTTACGTTTTGTGATCATTTGTATTTTGTTAAAAATATTTAATCAGAAATCACACAATTTCAATGGAAATTTAACAGTTTTTTTAGTAGTAAAATATAAGCAAGAATAAACACAAATCAATAATTTACAGTATAATATAAACACAAATAAATAATATATATAGTATAGTTTTAGCCCAACAAAGCATTTGATTAATTGTCACTTATATATCAAGTGTTATAATAGAAATTTACTCTAACTATTCTAATTATTTTTGATTTATAATCCCGCCCGTAGGGCGGGCCAGCCCTAGTATATATATATATATATATATGTAATTCAAGCAATGGCTCTGTGCGTCAAATCGTCTCTTTGTCCTGTATTATACCTAAGAATCTGCAAGCGATGTTACACTCATGACGAATCCGAACTCTTTTTCTGAGTTGAAGGCTGGTCTGTGTAAGGAAACTGTATCGATCTGTCTCCTTTGTTTTTGGAAAGCAAAGAATTTAAAGAAAGGTGGAGCGCTTATGGGGGATTGATATTGTTATGGTTGATAAACATGTATGTTATCTTCAGTGAATCTGTTTTTTCAAAAGATCATTATTCCAAAATAGATTCTAATGTGCGACTGTGTTTTATGGAATGCAGTCTACTCTGATCTCGAGCTCCATTAGCATCCACCGCTTGAACACCTTTCAACACCTCCTCAAGAGAGGGAAGGATGTATGAGCTGAGTGGATTCAATGTGACAAGGACTAATTAGTACTTTAAGCTAACCACGCACCCGTCTCTCTTTGATTCACGCAACATACCAACATGGTCGAGATTACAGAAACCATTCATCTCAACCAATGGAGGCCTTCATGTTCCGCAATTATAATGAGATGATGTTACTAGAGAACACAACCACATACTAACAAGGTCAGTTTGTGAACTTTGCCTCGATATTAGTTTGATTAAATGCATTGGCTCGACCATAGGACCGTTTCTGTAGCACAAAATATATACACAATGTTACTTATCTGTTTACTTTCTAAATACATAGGTAAAATTAGCTTAAAAAGGTGACTGAACAAGTGAGGTACTTGCAAAAGATGAAGACAAGAATCCCACTGAACCTAGCGCTTAGCGCTTATGATGTAATCCCTCCCTATGATCAAGCAAAGGCCCTTGGGAAGTCAAACATTGACGTTGGCCAGATTGCTGCTGGATTACCTTGTGGTAGTGAAGGATTACGTTTGATGTATGTCCGGTGGAGAAAACTCGAAAAGGAACTCTACAACGAAAGAAGAGAGTAAGTGTCAATGCTTGTCAAGTTTCATCCTTATTTTCGCATCAGTTTCTTGTGGCACTGATAGTTGGAATTAGAGAATTGAATATCATGCATGCAACGTTTTGTCAATGCTAGGTACGAGCTGTTACATAATTCTCATCTCAACTTGAAAGGACTACACGAACTCTTCAAAGTTGTTCAGGTATGAACTGAATACAAAAACTGAAGTCTCTCTTCCATTTTCTGAAACTTAAATTGTACATGTACATCTTTGTTTTGCATTTTGACCATGAACTATGTTGATTAGCCAGTTATGTGGTGTGGTTTCAGTTACTTGCAAATGGTGTAATCCCAAATGAGTATGGGATCAATCCACAACAGAAGCTCACAATCGGTTCAAAGGTGAGATCCTCAACGTTAAATTCTAGCTCTCACAAAGGTTTGTAATGTTTTACGTATTCATGCTTTCATGTTTGATATTTTTGGTGAAGTAATGATGTTCAAAACCACCTACGATGATGAAACACAAACTATTCAGCATATTATGGTAAACCTGCGGTTATAACAGTATGTTAAAGCCTCTGTGCTTGGAAAGTCATGTTATAAGTTGTGGATCTCATGGTTGTTTTATGAATACTAAAATAACAACATTGAACCAATGTTCAGAGGCCCGACTGTTTGGATAAGTGTGTTCTACGGGATCGCAACTCTACTTTCCGAGAAATTGGTGGTGTCCATGGAATACTCAATTCTGTTACGGTGGCTTCAACGTAAACACCAAGCAGAGTTGCTATAGACCTACTTAGAAACACCCTTTTCAGGTGCATATATAAGTTTACATTTGGAGTTTATATATATATATATATGCGGATTTGGATAGCTTTAACCTTATGAAAAAAAAAACATAAAAATGGAATGTCGTTGTAAATGCCTAATACAACTTTGGCCTTATGTTGGAGTTTTGTCTGTAATCATCTGAAACAGTACAGCACACAGCAAACCAACACACACCTCATAAAGAATCACCCTTAGGTTGAGCTATCTTCTAATATCTAGCTAGAGTCTTTATTTTTCTTTTGGCATCGATCTAGCTAGAGTCTATGTAGGTATCCACAAATATGGATAAGTCCAACACAAACGTCTTCCAAAATGTATTTGTGGATCAAATTCAAATAATTCTGACATGTTCTTACTTAACGGGTACCTATTTCTCAACATTACTTTTTCTAAAAAGAATATATTTCTCAACATTGTGAATTATCATCCATACAATTAGTATAAAGAATTTCTGACAAATTGTACATAAATAGATTAACTTAACTGAAATGGTTCAAGAGCAACTGACTGGGTGTCAAAGCTTGATGGTCAACAACTCCCCTCAAAAGTCACATATATGCAAACAGGATAGATGATAACATCAACAACAAATTCAACAAAAGTAGGAACTCTACATTGAAAATAACACTCATAAAAGAAGAAACTTGGAAGAACCTCACTATCAAGCTACTACCGATGCATTATACAAACGAATGGGAAAGGATCATCCGGACCTTAACAGACCAGACAAGCAATGCGACACGATTATTTCTATTCAGATACGTCTTCCAAGCTACTTTGTCTGCTATTTGGAAGGAACGGAATGGCAGAAGACATGGAGAAAGTCCTAATAGCCCTGCAACCTTGATCAAGAGCGTGGACAAGGCAGTGAGAAACCGAATCTCTAGCATGCGTCTTATGGGAGTGTGCAAGTATACCAAAGCCATGGAAACATGGTTTTTAGTAAGATAAACTTTGAGATTTTATTTCAGATTACATAAAAACTCTCAACTTTTGTTGTATCCATTGTAAAAACGTTTTTTTCTTGAAAACATAAAAACGTTTTATTTCAGATTACATAAAAACTCTCAACGTTTTTTACTAGAAATATTGTAAAAAAAATTATAACTTAACTTTCGATAAATTACCAACATGAAAAAATTAATCTTTATTTTTTTGGTTTAGAATTAGATCAGTGTAAAATATGACTCAATTCAGTAAAATAAATATATTCTTTTCAAAAAACCTCTTATAAATATATGTTCACAATATAGACATAAATTAATAAATAATGTATACAAAATTTACATATATATAAGCAAAATATTTGATGTTTTTTCACGCAGTAGTTTATTTGTAGTTTTTCTAAAAACCTCAACATATTTTGATGTTATTTTATTATTTTTCATGTAAAAACTCCATCTGCATTTAAGGTACATAATTTCAATATCAAATGGTCTAATAAAATAACATGAAATTTGCATTTGCAAAATTTAATTAATAAACATACTTTAAAAAATTCTTTTTTGCATAAAAATATAATTCAAAACATATAAATCTATAAAACTCTAAAAACTAATTTTTTTTATAAACTAATAAATATTATAATTTATAGTTTTAATGTATCTAAAGCTCTCAAATATGGAAACAACCCATATCATATAGTTTACCACCTAACATATACTCCACACATTAAGTTATTGGAAATTGCCAAAAATACCACATTCATAATACCACTTTTCATGTTTACATTGATCATTTTTACCCTCACTTTTAAATAGGGAATACAACATTTATAACCCTAAAGTTAACTAATCTAGAATTAGAGTCTAGAGTTGAAGGGTGGGGCAAAAATTTTGGAATGTGAAATTTATGATTCTAATAAATATAAAAAAATACATTAAAAATAGGGTGAATGATCTATTTCTCCACGATAACTATTATACAACATCAGTTCCCCACTGAACTATGACCTCATTCTAAATCTCCATGAATTAAAAGTTGTAAATTTATTTCTCCGTGAATCAATAGTTCGAAACTTAATTACCCATAGACCAAGGTTTAAACTCGATTATTGGCTTTAATTGGTTTACTCCTAGTCAAAAAACTTAAAATCAATTAAACCAAACCAAAATCCAATTTTTATATTTACTAGAGATTTTGCCCGGCCACGCCCGTGGCTATATACAAATAACATATATTTTATATGTATATTGAAATATATTACATCTATGTTATAAAATATAAATAATAAATTGAATTAAAATGAATAAAACTCACAATTTGTTGTCTTCTACTATCTAAAATATGTATGGGATAGTGAACAATGTGAAATTAATAAAGAATTTTTTAAACCTTAGTTATCCTCAAAAATATTTTTACATATTTAGTTTATTATAAAATATATTATTAATCTCAACATCACATATTTTTTTTGTTATATGTGTTATTTATATCATGTGTATTTTTATATGTCTCTTATTTAATATTTTATAATATTCACTGAAAATATGTGATGTTGAGATTAATAATATATTTTATAATAAACTAAATATGTAAAACATATTATAAAATATATTATTAATCTCAGCATCACATATTTTTATATATCTATATTATATATTTTTTCTTATGATTAGAATCTGTTTTTTTTTTTAAATTATAATTAGTAAAGCTGATTTAAATACTCATTGATTTAAATAAAACAACATTTAAAAATGTTTATTATAAAATATTTTATTATACAATATTTTATTCTAAAATATTTAGTTTTATATATTTATTTAAATAAAACAACATTTAAATGTTTATGTTTTACATATTTAGTTTATTATAAATATTTGATGCAACGATTTGAGAATTAATATTTGATGTTTATTGTTTATTTATAAAACACAGAGAAAACAATATAGGGTTATGTTAATCAGTAAAAGATCATACCTACTTGTTGAAGAGCTGCAGTTCAAAGCCAATACGGAGCTCCATGTTTCTTTACTCCCATAAGTGGAATAAAATGAAGCGTAACTCTGAGTCAGAGAGGCCTGGTGTGATGGCGTTGAAAAATAGATCCGCCGGAGACTTGGCTAGAGATTTTGCCGGTTGAGTTTGCCTTGGAGGAGGCCATTTTATAGATGTTGTTGAATGAGCTTGGAGGTCGGAAAAGGTCTTTATATAGGAGGAGAGACATGGGGAGTCAGAACGATCATATCAATTAAACTTAAAGGAGTGTAAGAGAAAATTGATAGAAGAAACAGGAATGGAGCAGTATATAAAAAAGGAGGAAAAAGGGAGCTGAAATGAAACCATAAAGAAGTAGTATTGATAGATCGATTAAAACTCAGTCGAAATGGTTTACGGGGAGAAGCCGAAGTGGCAGAGGAGAAGAGAGAAGACGAAGTGGTAGAGGAGGCGAGAAGAGACACGCGACTTCAGCTCCGGGTCGTAGACCTAGGTCTAATTGTTAGATGATCTTAAAGCTCAATCCCAAATCAAAAGAAGCCCACACATAAGTCAATTCAGAAAAAAATTTAAGCCCAGCCCGAAAAATGAAATATTCTGATTGGATGATTATTTATGCTGACGACATGTTAGAATTGGAGATTATCCTCTTTTAGTATAGTATAGATTTTTTTATCAGCCTCCATCTGTGATGTATCTTTGTTTTCTGATGAACAAAACAGAACCTTTTTCAGTTGTAAAAACAAATGCGTAAACTCCCCACCTAAACCACCGTAAACCTTTTTATGTTTCCGTGATGTACTAAAATCTCTTTTGCAATTTTTTTTTTAAATAAACATCAAACTTAAGTTCTTCTTCCAAATCAACATTATCTCCTTCATCAAGGATATCCACCCATGTCTTTTTTTAGAGGCTTAAGTACCCAGAAACCAAATTCAAGATTTAATTCATCAACATGTCGGTTAGATTAAACCCAAATCATATTTTTCACCGGAAACCATCAAATATGTCCGCAGCATATGCATATATACCAAAACTACAAGTCTCTCCCGCAGTATATTGACGGATTTACGTTGGTGATGTCTGCGTTTTTGATTAAACGACAATAGAGGAGGAGAGATTATAGCCTGGACTGAGGAGATGCTCAGAGACGATGAGTGAAGAGTTAGAGAAGGAGAAACGCCGGGAGCAACAGAGCTTTTCGGTTTTAGGAAGACCAGTTACGGTATTGTGTACTAAGAAGGTTTCGGGATGACTCCAATACTGCTTTTGTTCTCACCAATAAATTGATCATGAGAGAAGATCAGTTTTTGGCCATGGCTAGGGTTAACGACGTTGGTGAAAAAGGAGAAGGAAGGCCTCTGAAGAAGATGAAAAAAAAATTATATATAAAACTGGATTTTGGTTTGGTTTAATTGATTTTAATCTTTTTGATTAGGAGTAACCAATTAAAACCAATAATCCAGTTTAAACCATGGTTTATGGATAATTAAGTTTCGAACTATTGATTCATGGAGAAATAAGTTTGCAATTTTTAATTTATGGAAATTTAGAATGAGGTCATAGTTCGGTGGGGATTTGATGTTATATGATAGTTATCATGGAGAAATAAATCGTCCATCCTTAAAAATATTTAAGAAATAAATAGTTTCAAAAATAATTTTTGATTTTCAAAAAGAAATTTGAAAAAAAAATTAAAAAATTAAAATTCAAAAAAAAGTTATAAAAATTTGGAATTTGGAAAAGTATAATTCGAAAACATAAAATTGTTATTTATTTATTTAAATAATTATTTATTATATGGGAAATTGCCACAAATACCACATTCATAGTATCACTTTCATTTTGTACTAGACACTTATACCCCTGGGTTAATTTATCTAGACTTAGGGTTTAGAGTTGAGGGGTAGAGTAGAGCTTTTGGAATGTAAAATTTAGTATTCTAAAAAACATATAAATAAATACTTTAAAAAATATAAAAAAAATTAAAAAATAGTTTCAAATATCATTTTTTTTATTTTCAAAAAGAAATTTTGAAAAAAAAAATTCGAAAAAAAAATCAAAAAAAAATTCAAAAAAGATTTATAAAAAGTTCGAATTTGAAAAATTATAATTCAAAAACATAAAAAATTTTGTTTTTAATTTATTTTTTATTTATTTAAATAATAATTTTTATATATAGAGAGAACAAGTGTATAAGAGTCTTTTGCCACTTAATGAAAAATGTATTTTTGAAAATGTCCCTTTAGTGATGGCAAAGATGAAAAATGGTACCATGAAAAGTGGCAAAGATGAAAAGTGGCAAATGTATAAATTTTTTTTGAATTTTAATTTTTGAATTTTTTTTCAAAATTTATTTTTGAAAATCAAAAATTATTTTTAAAACTGTTTATTTTCTTAAATATTTTTAAGGGTGGACGATCTATTTCCCCATGATAACTATCATATATCATCAGATCCCCACCGAACTATGACCTCATTCTAAATCTCCATAAATTAAAAATTGCAAACTTATTTCTCCATGAATCAATAGTTCGAAACTTAATTACCCATAGACCATAGTTTAAATTGGATTATTGGTTTTAATTGGTTACTCCTAATCAAAAAGATTAAAATCAATTAAACCAAACCAAAATACAGTTTTATATGTAATTTTTTTTCATCTTCTTCAGAGGCCTTCCTTCTCCTTTTTCACCAACGTCGTTAATCCTAGCCATGGCCAAAAACTGATCTTCTCTCATGATCAATTTATTGGTGAGAACAAAAGCAGTATTGGAGTTATCCCGAACCCTTCTTAGTACACAATACTGTCACTGGTCTTCCTAAAACCGATAAGCTCTGTTTCTCCTGGCGTTTCTCCTTCTCTAACTCTTCACTCAGCGTCTCTGACCATCTCCTCAGTCCAGGCTATAATCTCTCCTCCTCCATTGTCGTTTAATCAAAAACGCAGACATCACCATCGTAAATCCGTCACTATACTGCAGGAGAGACTTGTAGTTTTGGTATATATGCATATGCTGCGGACGTATTTGATGATTTCCGGTGAAAAAGACGATCTGGGTTTAATCTAACCGACATGTTGATGAATTAAATGTTGAATTTGGTTTATGGGTACTTAAGCCTCTCAAAAAAGGCATGGGTGGATATCCTTGATGAAGGAGATAATGTTGATTTGGAAGAAGAACTTAAGTTTGATGTTTATTTGAAAAAAAAAATTGCAAAAGAAATTTTAGTACATCACGAAAACATAAGAAGGTTTACGGTGGTTTAGGTGGGGAGTTTATGCGTTTGTTTTTACAACTGAAAAAGGTTATGTTTTGTTCATCAGAAAAAAAAGATACATCACATATGGAGGCTGATAAAAAAATAAATATAAAAATTGGATTTTGGTTTGGTTTAATTGATTTTAAGTTTTTTGACTAGGAGTAAACCAATTAAAACCAATAATCCAGTTTAAACCATGGTCTATGGGTAATTAAGTTTAGAACTATTGATTCACGGAGAAATAAGTTTACAACTTTTTATTCATGGAGATTTAGAATGAGGTTATAGTTCGGTGGGGATCTGATGCTATATAATAGTTATCGTGGGGAAATAGTTTCTGGGTACTTAAGCCTCTCAAAAAAAGGCATGGGTGGATATCCTTGATGAAGGAGATAATGTTGATTTGGAAGAAGAACTTAAGTTTGATGTTTATTTAAAAAAACAAATTGCAAAAGAGATTTTAGTACATCACGGAAACATAAGAAGGTTTACGGTGGTTTAAGTGGGGAGTTTATGTGTTTGTTTTTACAACTGAAAAAGGTTATGTTTTGTTCATCAGAAAACAAAGATACATCACATATGGAGGCTGATAAAAAAAAAATATAAAAATTGGATTTTGGTTTGGTTTAATTGATTTTAAGTTTTTTTGACTAGGAGTAAACCAATTAAAACCAATAATCCAGTTTAAACCATGGTCTATGGGTAATTAAGTTTCGAACTATTGATTCACGGAGAAATAAGTTTACAACTTTTAATTCATGGAGATTTAGAATGAGGTCATAGTTCGGTGGGGATCTGATTCTATATAATAGTTATCGTGGGGAAATATATCGTTCACCCTTCGAGTTTACATATTGAAGTTCATATAATAAATGAACTGAGCTGAGATAGCTCATGAACGAGCCGAGTTTACTATGAGTTGAGCTGAGTAGAGCGAGTTAGCTCATTTTGACATCCCTAAGTGTTATATTTTGATTTACACATTTTTCAAAAAACAAAAAACATTTAATTACATAAATAACTTTTCTTCTAAATACTCAATTAAAGAACCTCACGGATGATGGTCCTCTTAGAGCATGATTAATGGGGGTTCTTAGGATGAGGTTCTTAGCGGAATATAATAAACCATCTCTTAACTTTTAACTAAAAAAGATAAGAATCGGCTCTTAACTTGTATTCAGATCCAAAAACAAATCAGTACAATTCATAGTATTCTACAAACAACACAACGAAGTCAATCACAGTACAAAACAAAAACGAAGACTTGAGAGGAATTTTATTTTAACAAATCGAATCCCTAAACTGTAAATCCAAATCTACAACCGTAGGATAATGTTGTTATCAATCGAACTTAAAGTAAACAAGAAATCAAAGCAATGAAGAAATATGAGCAACAGAACAACCATTCGACACGATTTGAGCTCAATTCGACAGAGATGTCGAAATGTGAACCTCTGATACTTTCGAGATGGAGAAGCGGAGTCGAATCGAAGAGTTGTTGCGATTGCGAGAACGGCGGAGATGATTTCTTAGGCAAATGGAGATGACTTTTTAGGGTTCAGTAGATAAAGGGGGGAAACTGAGAGAGAAGAGAGGGAAACCAAAAGAGAGAGAGAGAGAAGAGAGAGAGAGAGAGAGAGAGAGAGTAGAGAGAGAGAGAGAGAGAGAGGAGAGAGAGAGAGAGGAGAGAAGAGAGAGAGAGAGAGAGAGAGAGAGAGAGAGAGAGAAGGGAGAGAGAGGAGAGAGAGATGTGATTAGATTAGGGATTTTTACGTTGCGGAAAAGCTAATTTTAGTTTCCCGCTTACTTAAATTTTATCATAGTGTTTTTGTAATGCTATTCTATAATAATAAAATTTTGAAGTCATCTCCTACAGCAGTTCGGTAAAACGAGGTATAACAATGTGCTATTAATAGCAATTTTTTTTGTAGTGATAAAACTCTAGTAGGATTCAATTAACAAGCTCTTTGTTATAGCTTATCCCAAAAGGTGGTGTCTTTATTTATCAGTATACGTGAGTCTTCCATCTATTTTCTTATAGTCTTTCGAGTATTATCTATACTATTAAAAGAGAAGTACAAAACAAAAATATTCTCTAATTTTTCAACTTATTTACAATGTCATACCACTGAAGTTATTAATTAACTTATGTTTTATGATTATTTATCTTTTCCTTTTTAATTAATATATTTCCAAAATCAAATTCGAACTAAAAATTTATGCCCACAATAATTAATAAACCTAGGTTTTTGTATTCTTTGTCTTTTACTATTATTTTACATATGTGTGACTGGAAATAATTAATTCCATATATAAATTTCATAATTAAATACATACATTATACAGTAACTATTTTACTAATTCGAAAATACATAATATATAGTATATACAACAATTTTACTGTACATTATCATAAACTTTTAATCCATAAATAGTATATACACAAAAAATTATTATATATTAACATAAAATTTTGATCCATAAAAAAATACATTCGTTCGGATATATAGGTCATATTCTAAAAATATTAATCATACAATTGATGGTTTACAGGATAAAATAAAATTATTCAATATAAACAATAAAGTTATTGTTTTTCGAAATGTCATATTAAACAATTATTTGAACGAATAAATTTTAAAATATATATTATAACTAATACAAATAAAAAATTATTTATAAAAAATAAAAATAAACGTCTGCGCGAATCAAACTCTAATTTATGATTATTAAATGTACTATGACTGAATATTTAATAAAAAATTAAACAAGTCAATCGCCTAATTTCCAAATTCTATCTTTTCTTCCTCTCAACTCTCTTTCTAATCTACTTTACAGGTGTTTGTTACCGAATTTTGGAACAAGAGAATTATCATGCAACTAATGAAACATTTGAGATTACCAACAAAGAGTTGGCATTTTCCCTATGAGAGGCCAACGAGAGCCGCGGTGCCATTATCGATAGTCTTTTTTGCAGTGGGCACAATTTCAAAGCTTGAGACCCATCATTTTCGTATAAGCAATCGCGGAAAATGGTAAGAAAAAATCCACTGGTAAAAGATATATTATCCAACTAGAACGGAATTTTTTTTTTATAAAAGACAAATGGTACATAATTGTTAAACAAAACAAAAATTTATTTTTACAATACAAAATTTTACCATCAGTTTAAATACATAATAATTTAGGCACTTATGATATGCATTACATTAAGAGATCACAATATGTAAAATGTTTATTATTCCTACTCATATAGTTTATAATCATATGTATCTTGTTATAAAAATAAATCATTCGATCAAACAAATTTAATGTGATACTTTTAGTAATTTTAGTAATTTATAGTCATTTTTAAAATTTTTAAATATAAGATACATGAAAAAATCTAAATTTTATTATGTAGTTAATGTGATTATTTAATTTAGTTTAATAATATAAAATTAAACAAAAATGATGAATTTTTTTTATTTAAAATCATTAATTGTCATATATATAATGTAATTATATTAGGTAACCACGTAACTTTTATTTAAGGAAATAATAAGAATATATATATGTGTGCATTAATAATTAATTTATGGTTAGTTTAATAAGAAGTATGATATATGTTATTATGTTTAGATGAACCAACTTAATTTTCTAAAAACTTTAATAATCGCTCTAGCGAAGATACTAACATATTTTAAAAATTGTAAAGCTTCTCAAACAATATATATAGAACATTTCAATACCAACACACACCGTTTTGACACGGTTTATTAAACATACACACAATATTTCAATACCAGTTTACCAAAAAAAATACCAACAGCGACAATTAGTATTTAAAAAAAGCTTATGATGAGTTGTTTCGATAAATCTTCATTTTAATGTCTTGGACCATTTGTTAACACGTACATTTGCTATCTGCGCCTGCAGATTTTACAACAAAAGAAAAACATCATCAGTAAACTGGGTTTCTGTAAACAAATCACGCACACAGAACACATGTTTTGACCCAAAAAAATGGAGAACACATGCAACAAAAAAGGTTTACCTCTTTTTCCCAATCACACCTCATCGTGATAAAACATAAAATCATTGTCTGAACTAAGGTTCCTCCAAACATCATACCAGCCCAAATACCCTACAAATAAATAAAATCACAAACCATTATTCTCAATAATCTCATATATAAATGATTTAAATAAAATAATAAGAGAATATTGTGAATCTACCATGACGCCGAATTTAAAGACCCAGCCCATTAAAAACCCAAGTGGAACCCCAATGCAATAATAACATCCCAAGTTAATATATGCCACGTAGGATTGCCAACCCGATCCAACAGCAACACCTACTCAAGAATCAAAAGTAAACACAAACTTTGACTCAATAACTAAAAGAGAAATTGAAAAGTGATAGCTATAAACAAAGGGATTGCGACGTACCGGAAAGAACCGGTTGAACGCTGTTAAGAAGAACGGTGAGAGCTAACAAAATGGTGAGTTTATTAACAGCCGTTAAAACGGCTTCGCTTGATGAAAAGACGTGAGCGATTTGGTTATGGAAAAGCATTATGATCACCCAGAAAAATAATCCGATTATTAAGGATTGTGTCACCGAGACAATCGTAGCAAACTTTGCTCCTTTTCCATTACCTGCTCCTAGTTCGTTTGCTACACGTACACTGCAAATAGTTATTAAACATTCCCATGTTATAATAATAGATAACTTGTGACTATCTTAATATATACCTACACATGTCTACACAAAAAGAAAAGACGAGAATAAACTACAAATCGACACAAAAACACGTGATCTAGAGAGAGGTGAGAGAGTCGTTTTTCTCTCTCGTTTTCTCTCCGCCGACTCCTTTCTTCCTCGACTCTACCTCTCCTCTGATTTTTTCAGGTGGCCGGCGGTGGGTCTTTCCCGTCGGTCCGCCAACCCTAATCTCCCCGCTCATCCAATTCCTCTCCCTGCTGTGCTAAAGCCTACTCACTTCCTCCTTGCGCCTCCTTCTCTGGTTCTCCTCGGATTGTGGCCAGATCCGGTGACCAATTTGATGATTGGGTGTGTATCCAATGTCTCTGGAGAGAGGGCGAGGTCGTGACTGTCTGTATGCTTGCAGGAGGCGCCGTAGTCCTGGTAGATCTAGGGTTTGACTAGTGGTGATTCTGGGTCAGTTCTGCCGCGGAGGCTCACCGGAATGAAGCGCGTCACTGCCTCTTCTCCTCCGTTCTGCAACCTCCTCTGTTTTTCCCCTGTCTCCTTCTTCGGCCGCAACTTTAGAGCTTCTCCGTCTTGTTCCCATGGTCTGAGACGAAGTGACGAGACTGAGGAGCTCGTTGGGGACCTCTCACTTAGCTCAAGCGACAACAACCATGGCTTCCTTTGATGATGTGTTTGTACCCTCCTTCTTGCTACCGATGTTGTCTGCTAGGGTTTGAG
Organism: Brassica rapa; assembly: GCF_000309985.2. Classification (NCBI taxonomy): domain Eukaryota; kingdom Viridiplantae; phylum Streptophyta; class Magnoliopsida; order Brassicales; family Brassicaceae; genus Brassica; species Brassica rapa. Next base: position 19,969,183 of record NC_024800.2, read on the forward strand.
GACAATCCGATGTGGTGACTCACTTGCTTTTAGGCGGAGCTCTCTATTGTCTTTTAGGTGGCCTGTTTCTAGGAGTGTTATGCCTCCTTCTGTGCTTCATGCCCTTGTGTTCATAGCTCCGACAAGTTGTCTTAGTGTTCCTTCGAAGTCTTTGATGTATCTTTTGTGTCGTGTGGGCGGTGTTGGAGCCTGTTGTACCGCTCATGCTTGACCGTAACTCGAGCTTCCGTGTAAACATCATTGCTATGGGTGAACCTTTGTCTCTCCGTCGAGATGGCTCGGTTTTGTTGGTCGAGGTCCTCCTCCAGCGGAGCTCCGGAGGCGTATGCCAGGCGCTTCTGTTGATGCCTGCTCGGAGCCACTTCGGTGAGTTCTTGACCGAACTCTCCCTGGCCATTCTCTTGCTTCATCTGGTTTATATCAAGTAGAGTAAGAAGAGTTATGATTAGGGTGGTTATATTGTTGTTTTGCTTGATCTTTTCCCTATTAATTACAAGTTTTCTGTGTTAGAAACTTGGAATTAATATCTATGTATCCTAGTGGTTTTTTATTTTTTTGCGGTCACTAGGATCAAATTGGCTTTTAGCAGATTGTGGTTTCAATTAAATTTGTAACCGAACTTTCATTTTCATAATGATATTTACAATTTAGCAAAAAAAAAAAAAAAAAAAAAAAAAAAACTACAAATCGACAGTTATACAGTACATACTTAGTTAATCCTCTGTTTCATTTCATTGAGTCAATTGGCCTAATATACAAAAAGAGTTAGATATTAAGGATTTGCCTAAAACAGTATAACATTAGGTCAAACAGTGAATAAAGAATAAGCCAATGACGGGCTTAACCCTACGCACTCTGTTGCTTCCATTTTGACTAGGTATAGATATTAGAAAAATCTGATTAAAGATTTTATTAGATTTAAGAAATATTTGGAGATTGTGTAATTGTCAAGTAATAGATTTTGGGTAAACACAAGCCACATTTTTTGTAACTGAAACGGCACATTTAATACCAAATAACCCGAGGTCTCTTTACAAAGAGAATTTGGCTGACTGAGCTAGCTCTGCTTGTGACTGTGTGCGCAAAAAAAATGTTGCAGAATACAAGTTCCTCTCTCGAACAAGATTTTTAGTGGGGTCAGCAAAACACTAAACTTTAAACCTTAAATGATAAATCTTAAATCTTTGGGTAAACTCTAAATCTTTGGATAAATCTTAAACTCTTAGGTAAACCCCAAACCCTTTGATAAATATTAAACTCTAAATCAAAAACACTAAATACTAAAACATTCAAGGGTTTTCCAAGGGTTTATGATTTAGGGTTTAGGGTTTAGTGTTTGCTGACGATGTTAAAAAAATATTTTTTAGTTTTTTTTTGTAACTGCTACTTTTTTTTTAAACATAATATAACTTGACAATATTTTGTTAAAAAAAATATCAAATATAAAATAACAAAATCATATTGGTTGATGAACCTACAAGTTCACCCTAGAGAATGAATCCAAGAATAAATCTTAAATAAAACATCAAAGTTAATTTGATATTTAAAAAAACAAGGAGATCTTAATGATATTTGGTGTATATAAATGAGATTGACAAATAAGATTTTGAGAAAGATACACACGCAGAAATGTAGATTCACCTTAGAGAATAAATTCAAGAATAAGTCTTAAATAAAACATCAAAGTTAATTTGATATTTGAAAAAACTAGGAAATGTTAATGATATTTGGTGTATATAAATGAAACTAACAAATAAGATTTTGAGAAAGATACAAACGCAGGAAATACAACTTTAACAAGATCTCTTCTACAGATTGCTTAGATATAGATCTCTCCTATCGTTAGTAGCTTGCACACTGAGTAGGGGTAGCAGGGTAATATAAATTTAAGAATAATGTCCAACAATGTGGTTTAGGTATTTTCCTAATATTGGTATAATGTATGTGTATTGATTGCAAATACTCTTTTCATTTTATTTGATGTTTAAGATTCTTGAATATTGATTAGAAATGCAACACTTTTTTTTGGGTAAAATGTTAAATATTACGCTAATTTTCAGTTTGTGACAGCAGTTACAAAACACCACTAGTAGCATAATACAAAAACGAAACTAAACACACAAACTAACAACAATAAGCAACATTGAAAAGAAAACCGAGTAGAGAAGCTGTCATAGAAGCTAGCTAAACAGCGAGACGGACCAGGACCAAGCGAGCAAGAAAAACCAGAGAAAAAGAAACCGGTTGCCGCAAGCTACCGAAAGATAGGCGTCCTCAAACCTAAAAGCTACGGATCCCCTGCAGCTTCCGACAACTCAACCCGACACAAACCAACCAAAGAATCCAAGCACGGACCAAACCACCAAACCAGACAAACGCATATTCGACGGCAAGAGAGAACCTCTACACGACGATGTCGTCGTTCGAAAAGCAGACTTGAAGATTGCCGTCTCCAAACCCAACCTTCTATGACCGTGTACACCCATTGAACCGAAAACTCATATAGAGTGAGCGGACCGCACAGAGACTAACCCTCTGGAACTACACTTGCAAGAGAAGAGGCATGACCGAGAGACCAACTGTTGCATAACCCCCAAAGAGAAACTAAACCACCAACAAGATTGCTCATTTATTCGGGACGATGAAGAAGAGAGATGCAACCGCCGAGAGCTCCAGGGAAGAGGGAAGGAAACACCACCGGAAATGCCGGAATATGCTTGCAAACGAGCCCAAGTAACACAATCGACGACACGCGCCACCACCACGAGTCGTCAACCTTCCACGCGCTGCCACCGCGCACCACCTCTATAACCACACGCTATCACCAGAGGCCACCGAGAGACCAAGTTGAGCTTGACCTTCGACAGACTCCACGCACCTCCTCCAGAGATCACTGGAGGAGCAAAGGAGAGAGAACGGAGACTCGCGAAATCTCAGATCTAAACCACCGCAGAGCCCAAGCGTACAACCGTCGCACCACGATGCCGGAAATCAAGCACTCGAGCTAGGAAAACCCCTCGACACAACTCACGCTATCGCTCACAAACAGGCTCAGCCTTGGACACGAGAAAACCACCGGCCAAAAACCCTAGAACTCTCCACCGCCAAAGCTTCGTCAAAGCACTGCCGTCCTTAAGCAACGCTTCCACCAAGAATCAATGAACCAGAAAAGCTCCAAAACTACATGATCTGAACCGGAACAGAGCCAATCACAAACATTATCCCACCGCAGAAATCAAAGACACAGAGAGACGAAGGAGGAAGAGAAGAAAGCAAAACGGGGGTCTCCGGACGGCCGTATTGAGGACGGCGGCGACCACCGTAGAAGAGGAGGCCGACAATTTGAAACCCTAGGAGAAGAGAGAAGGTGGAGAGCAATTTTTTTTTGTTGGCTCCCGGTCCAAAATTTTATTCAATTTACCTCTTTTATGCTAAAATATTATTAACTAAAACAATTCCACTAATTAAAAATCACTATGCAGAATATAAACTGTCACATAAATCAAATAATTTTAAACTTTTGCATATAAAATATGAAAAAAAAAACTAAAATAATTCATAAAACATCATCCCCTATATATTATTTGAGAAGCATTACAACATTTTTTTGTAGCCACATGTCATCACTAAAATGATTCTTAGAATCCTTAGAGAAATATGTTAGTCCATCTAAATATATAATAAGATTTTTATTAAACTAACCATAAATATATTATTAATGTGATGCATTACTTCCTTAAATAAAATTACGGAATTGCCTAATGTGGCTAAAGTATATATATGACAATTAATTATTTTGAATAATAAAGATTTGATAAAAATAAGTGTCTTATATTATATTTTTTTAATTTTAAACTATTAAAATAAATTCAGCAACCATAGTAACCATATAATAAAAATTAATTTTTTTCATTATATGTTATATTTTGAATTTTTAAAAATAAGTATAAATTACTAAAACTGTTAAAAGTTTCACATTCAAATTTTGTGATCCATGGTTTAGTTTTTTTGTTATGACATGATACAAATAATTAAAAATCATATAAGTTGAAAGTCTCATTTAATAAGTATTAAAATAAAAGATATAGGAATATATATATATATATATATATATATTAATCTCACAATGAAAATTTTATTATCAGTAATTTAAATTTTTTGCTATAACAGATACAAATGATAAAAAATATGAGCAAAATACATCATTTAATAAATATTAATATTAAAATATATTATATATATGTTACTATCATTTAAATTTAATTATATACCATATCAAATAGAAAAAAATATTTTTTGGATTAATAAAATTTATTTATATATTCGTACCAATTTAATTATATAAGTAATATTTACTGATTTTTAATTATTTAATATATATTTATTATTTCATAATATGTTAGAAACATATAATATATAAAATAGTTTATATATATAATATTATTCTGTGCAAGGCGCGGATCTTAACCTAGTTTATATTAATCGGAGGAATTAGTATTTTATAGTCCCACGTCTTTCTGTCAACGTACGTGAACTGTCACTGAAAGCCACAGCCATGCACGCATTTACAACATAACTAACACGAGTTCGATATACAATAAATACGTGGTACTAGTTACACGCACATAAATTTTTATAGAATTAAATACTTGGAATGCAAAACAAAAATCAAACCCGACATGACCTTTATCAACAATCATTTATTTATAACTTTTAAATTCACGGCCCGCCTATAAACGACCAAATATTTAATACTTTACCAAATACTATTAAAACCGAATCTCTGATAGGATTCTACCTTTAATCAATACTATTAAAAAAGAAGGAGTCTTAAAAAATCTACCTATAAAAGTTGTTTGGACCTTTTCATTTAATTCATTATTTTTTTGTCTTACTTTAAACTTAGACTAACAGTATGTTACCATATATTTCTCTAACAATATTTTATTCAATTCCTTTATTTATTCAAATATCACTCTTAAATCTTAATCATTAATATTATTATATTTACCATTTTTACTTTTAATCATAAAAGCATTGAAACTAATGTTTTATATTATCACTTTTATCATATAATATATGATTTAAAGCAAGAGAAGTTACACGACATATATGTGTACATTCTAACGTCCTCTTTCCTTTATAATAACGTAATCATATCATATATAAATTTTCCTACTAAAATCTCATATTACATACTAAACTTTCAACCGTCTATAGTTTGATAGATATTTTCATATTTAAAAATGAGTTTTCTAAAAATATTTCATCGACCATGTTTTTGTACAATAACATTAAAAATCTATATCAAAAGGTTGTTGGACCCGATATAGACGTAATGGTCCACATCTGTTCGGGTATTTAGGATCCTAAGAAAATTTGAAATATCTAAAAAATCTGAAAAATATCTGAAACTCGAAAAGTACTTGAAACTCCAAACAAATACCCAAAAAAATTCAAATACCTAAAAATTCAAAATCTTATTCAAAATCTGTCACTGAACTGAAAATACCCAAAATTTTATCCAAATACCCAATTTTTTTTTATTTGAAAATTTACCTGAAATCAAAAACTATAATAGTAAACCAAAAACCTAAAAAAAATATCCATAATACTGAAAATATATTAGAAATATCCAAATTTACCTAATAAACACAACATATTTATGATCGGATCTAGGGTAGGACCCGGACTCAAATAAAGACCGACATGTCCAAAAAACCCCCAATAGGTTATCTTCTCTGGACCTGAACTAAACCTACATTTTTGGGTCGGTTCGGTTTGTTTTTTTGATCCGGATATAATTCTCATGCCTAAAAGAAATTTACGTAAATGTATACATATAAAATATCAAATAAACTAATTTATAAATTATATAACTGTTAAAAATTATATTTTTGATATAATAAAACTTTGTATTATAATATAATCCAAAAAAACCGCGCTTTCCAAGCGCGGGTCAAAATCTAGTTTTAAAGTTATTTACAAAATCATGCCATTTATATATTTATAGTTAATTAACATATCAATTATCTAAAGATATTTATGGATACTATCCGAAAATAACAATAGATACAATCTGATTTGAGTATTTTGTATCTAAAATAAACAATATATTTGATTTATAATTTTAATATTATGTATTAATATTATTATAAGTATAATTATAACAAATATATATATTTATATGTTCGGTTATGTACGGATACTCATTCAATTCTCGGTATGGGACGGATTCGTATCGCTCTTTGGAGTTTCGAAAAATGGACCTGTTCAGATATTTAGGCCGGATCCCACCAGATTCAATATCCTGATTTTTGGATCGGTTCCGAATCAGTTTTTCGGATGCGGATATTATTTTCAAATCCTATATACTATCAAAAATTAAACCACATAATTGACAATTCATTTTTAGTAGAATAATTAAAAGAAGATAAATCCTGCGTTTTTAAAGCGCGGTTTAAAAGCTAGTGGGTGTATTAAAGTGGACTATATCAACCGAACCAGATCCAGTTCAGAAACAATTAACTGGTTTAGAAACTAGTTATAGAGAAGGATGACGTTTACCCGGTTCCGGCGAAGAAAGAAAGAGGAATCATCATCTCCCATCCATTTATCGTCATGCTGCCAAAAGTTTTGTTTCATAAGTCAATCATATCTAAGAACAAGGGATTACAACAAATAGTTATTCCAAAATAATAGAAGATAAATGCTTTTATTGGTATAGACAGTGTGGTACAACTAATGATCATCTCTTATGACTACATTTTTCGTAATGTTTCAACTTTACTGTCACCTCTTATTATTGTCGGATACTATCAAAAAAATATACCGCCCGTCGTATAAAACGTGATTATACCCTTTTTGTAACAACCAAACGAACACACTTACAAAACAATGCGGTACCATAAACACACACAAAAACGTTGAAACTTGCTTACCATATGGACAAAGAGTCGACGGCTATCCGAGGATTCTGAAGAGTTCCAGTCATTATAACCAAGATCTGATAATACCAGTTCTCCAAACTGTCCAGAAGAAACCAAACACCAACTGCTTAAAAAAAAGTTGTGTGGTACTGGTACACACAGACAATAATATCAGAAAAGGATACTTTACAAAAGTAAAATGTTGGTACCAAAGCATAACGCCAGAAGAAGCAGAGAGTTTGAGAAACTCCCAAAGTCCGGTGAAGGCTTCGAAGGATAAGCCGGTCCAAGTGAGTGGACAGCCACCGCAAACCGAATAAGCTAATAGAATAAGAACACTGATCCACCAAGATATACCAACTGTAGCCATTGTCCCCGCGACTCCAAGTTGAAGCCCGTACACGAACAACCAACACATTAAAACGTGAGCCACCAATGCAACCGCAGCCGAATATGCAGTCACCTTATAACTCAAGAGGAAAAAATGATTAGCTATTTAGCTTAATATAATAAATGTTTTTATAAATAAACTGATTTTTTCATTGTGTTTGCATTTAGCGTTGTTTTGCGTACTTTGTTTCTGAGCTGGCACTGGAGGAAACGTTGAAGCGGTAAAGCTAAGCAAAAGGAGAAATGGAGAGGGATGGCCCAAAGGGCCACAACACCGCAAAGCTCAGCAATATCGTCCGGTTGACCGAGAAATTTCAGGACCGGAGTTGTGAAAAGATAAATCGGTAATAAAAAGACAGAACAAACGAACAGAACAATCCAAGAACGCTGCATATAAACTCCTAACATGTAATACTTCTTCGCTCCAAACGCTTGTCCACACAACGTCTCTAACGCGCTCGCCATTCCAAGCTGCACCATTTCATATACATATATTTTTTCATGTTACTGGGAAAAAATCAACACACATCAAATAATTAAAACTACATAGTACCAAGAGGCCGAAGTTGAAGCCGAGGATGACGTTAATGACAATCGATATTGCGGCGAGTTCAACATCTCCAAGATGACCAGCGAAAGCTTGAGTTATTACAAGTATCGAATTAGTCGTTAGCCTACTGAATATCGCAGGACCAACGATTGTCCATAGCTTCTTTGTCTCAACCCAAACTCTCTTCTTCAGTTCTCCACCGTCTTCCTCTGCCGTGTTAAGACTTTTCAACAGTGGAATCCTCGACTCTGATTCTTCTTCTCCTCCTCTTCCTCTCATAGCTAGTCTTCTTTTCTCTCAGGAGATGAAATATGAGGGAAAAAATCAAATGAGAGGGGAGATTAGAAAGAGCAGAAGGTGAACTTACTTCTTCCAGCTATTTTAATTGAGTTTTGGAATCAAATCATTTTCCGCATGTGATGTAATATGCTTTGGGCATCATTAAAAATGCTAAATATGACAACAAATGATAAATACCCCCATGTTTCATAAAGAATGTCATTTTGATATTTTTCACACAAATTAAGAAAATGATTAAAATACATTAAAGTTCTTATTAATTACATATATTCAACCAATAGTATTTGAGATAAATAAAATTATTTAAAAAATCAATGTATTTGTAATTAATTTTAAGCTGAAAGTTACATTGAAATTTAAAAATGACACTCTTTTTGTAACATGAAAAAATGCTAAAATGACACTTAATATGAAACATAGAGAGTATTTTCTATTAAATTTTATAATTTTCCCAATATGATAAACTACAACTTGTCTGTAAAAATGAAAAATAAATAAATCTTGCCTCGTCATAAGCGTTAATACGACACTTACGTGACATTAAATATATGCTTTTTTTGAGACAAATATATATATGTATATATTAATATTTATTTGCCACGGTTCCCACGAGTATTAAAAAATATGAAATAAGTAATTAAATAGAAGTTTAGTGTATTTTAGTAATAAATTTGAATAATTATGATCTTGATGTAACGCATTGTGAGACAAGACTCGTCACAGTAGGTAGATTTACCCTTTTTATATCATTTGAAAAAGAAAATAATTACGTAGTAGATTTCTTTTTGGTGAGATTTTCTAGTGATCAGTAGGCCTGGAACGGATCCGGATATCCGGAAAATTCGAGGTATCTGGATCCGGATTTGAATCTGTCGGATCTGTAAATTTAATATCCGGATCTGGATTCGTGGTTTCGAATATCCCTTCCGATATTTTATTATCCGCGGATATCCGGATCCGGATCCATAAAATAATTAAAAATAATTTTTTTAAAAAAATACTAATTTTTTAAATATAATACATAGATCAAATATTTATAAATATATATTTATATATGTCTATAATATTGTATAAACTAAAATATAATATTATAAGATTAATTCATGTATAAATATTTATATATCAAATATAAATAGTAATGAAATTTAAAAATTTAATGTGTTTTAAAAATACAGATCCGGATATCCGGACCTAAAAATTAAGATATCCGGATTCGGATTCGGTTTGGACGGATCCAAGATTTTACTATCTGAATTCGGATTCGGATACCTCGAATATCCTATTTTCGGAACGGATCCGGAGCGGATCTCGGATAATAAATTCCAGGCCTAGTGATCAGTTGAATTATAATACGTTGACTAACAGTCTAACAGTTGGAAAAAAAGTGTCCACTGCGATCTCATTGCTAACCCAGTAATATGGTATATATTATTTATTTGCAGACACGGGCAGGCTTTGAAAATTGTAGTTAGATTCAGATTAACTAAACCTTTTCTGTCAGAACAATTATGAAGTGACTTAGGTTGTGAGAGTCCAATCCGACTCTGTTTAAGCACCAATAGTAAAAATCATTTCAATGGTATATGTTGCACCAAATATAAAGAGATGAACACGCCAAATATAGAGTAACACTGTTCGACGTTAAAAAAAAAAAAAAAAAAAAGAGTAACACTGTTCTTTTATTCTATTTTTATAGTAAATTTGTTTCTTTTCAAAATTATTTTTCATTGTTATATATTTTCATTTTTCATCAAAATAAAATTATTTAGTACATCGTTTGTTTATGATTATGTGCTGTAGTAAAATTTTAATGTTAAAATAATTATTCAGTTGTATAAATAGTGTAACTATGGTAGTATATTGGTACAAAATAAAAGAAATGGGTAACTTTTTAATATTTTAAAGTTAAGAATTGTATAATAAATTTAAAATATATAATTAGAATACTTTTTTTTTGAACTTGAGAATATTTTTTTTTAGAGTAGAAAATAGAGCCAACCCTTGGAGAAAACCCATCTTCTAGTTTAGAGTAATCTATTTTTAAAGTGAAAGATAAAAGTAACCATTGGAGATATTGGAGGCAACCCATGCACATTTTCTTTTAGGCAAGTTATTTGAAGCTGACATGAGTCACTGAAGACTTCAAATTAAAACATCATTTTTTACATTCCACAGTTATGGTGAACATTTTCTTATAACCAACAGTTTTACAGACAAGTTTTGGGATTTCATTAATTACTTAGCTAATTAACCAATACTCATGTAAAACCAATATGATACATATATACATTATGTTAGTTTATACTTTATACCCAGTTCAATATGTAACTCTTTTCCGATAATTATTGTTACGAGACATGTTTGAGAAATAAGTTCACAAAAGACATTTTTGTAGTTACTACTATATAGAACATTAGAACCTATGTAATACTTGGACTGACTCTGACTTGGTATACTACATCAGTCTTTTATATCAACATAAGAGCATATAGCAGTTTAGAAAAGCAAAAATCTTGCTGCCAAATTATTTAATACACAGATTCAAGCATTCCATGACACGCGCCTCACGCGCCTAAACCCTTTTCTCTCAAAACGCGAACCCTTTCCTTTCTCCTTCACCGTCGCCGTTCTCGGCGGCGGCCCCCACCCGCCTCCATGGCAAAAAAGAAACCCCCGAAAAAGCATCCCCTCGTCGTCTCCCCACTGGAGCGGCAAACCCCTCCCCCAGAATCAGAAAAAACCTCGACGCCTGTTTCTTCAGCCGTCAAATCGAAGGAAATCACTGCCTCTCCTCTGGCCGGAACCCCCGCTCAGATGTCTCAGTTCTCTATCCCTGCCCAGGAAGACTCTATTTTGGCCAAGGAACCCGAAACCCCCAAATCTGATACCCTAGCTACAGAAACTTTCTCGGTACCTAGAATCCAGATGAACACCCTAGCTGCAGACAACCCGACTGTACCTAGTGAAAAAGGAAGAACTTTGAACCCTCAAGAGACTGAAAAGGCTTCCGCTGGGGACAAAGCTTCGCCTCCACCTGCTTTAACTAAACAGTCACCGGCGGACCTTTGGAGAGGTTTTGTCAAAGAAGCTTCTGTCAAACTCTGCCCAAAGGAAACTCCGTATACTCTCGATTCTGGTGAGGCATGTGTGACAATCCCAAACGCAGTGGTTGAGAAAAATAAGAAAGCTTGGGAGTATTTTATCCTGGGTCAGTTCTATGAGGAACCTCCTGCTCGTGGTGCCGTTCATGCCATTGTAAATGGAATCTGGAGTCGCCAAAGACGAGACATAACGGTAAATAAGATGGAAGGAAATGCTTTCCTTTTCCGTGTTCCCTGTCCAAATGCTCGACGTCGCATCCTCAGTCAAAATTTGTGGCAAATCGATGGTCAAACCATGTTTGTCTCCAAATGGTCTCCAGGAATCCAGCAAGTGAAACCGGAGTTAGAAATGGTACCCGTTTGGCTTGAGCTCACCGGTGTTCCTCTTCAATTCTTCAATAAGGATGCTCTCCAAGAGATTGCAGGTCTTGTTGGTCACCCTGTATGTCTGCATCCGTCTACAGAAAATCTCACCAACATCAAAGTTGCGAAGGTTTATACTGTCATTGATCCTCGCAAGCCCCTGCCAGAGTTTGTAAATGCACGTTTCGAAAGTGGGGACACAAGGAGAATAGCTGTGTCCTGCCCATGGCTTCCCTCTAGATGTGCTCACTGCAAGAAGTTTGGACACACTATTACCAGATGTAAAGCTGCTCCCAAAACCTGTGAGACTTGCAACTCGGTGAAGCACACCACTGCTGCTTGTCCGAGAACAAACCATCTTCCCCCTGATGTTAGGAAACAGAAAGGAAAAGATCCAATCAAAAGCCTACTCCCAATTGTTGGTCAGCCAAAAAAAGCTTGGAAACCAGCAGAAAAGAAGATTGGGAAGACTGTAGGAACCAAGACTATGGAGACTGTGGGGACTTCCATGCGATCCTATGTTCCTACAGGCTTAATTTCTCCTCCAAATGAGCAGAGTGATCACACGGGCTCTGTCACCCACGATGTGAGCAAAGGTAGTCTCTATGTGGATCTATCATCAGATGGCTGCCTTTTGGAGCAAAAATCAAGCACTGCCTCATCCTCCTCTTCCTCGGATATATCTCTCTCTACTGATGAAGGAAACCAGGATGATGACAATGATGGCTTCATTGAGTTTTTTTCCAAAAGACACAGGAAGCGGTTGAATATGAAAGCCAGGGCTGGAGGCCCTTTAATCCTCTAATCTCTACCCTCTTTATGGATCTTTTATGCTGGAATATACGTGGAATAAACAACTCTGTACAGCAGCGGGGTTTTAGGAAATGGATTCGTAAATATAATCCTTTGTTTGGTTGTCTTGTTGAGACCCATGTACAGCAGCTCAATGCGGTCTCTACAGTTAATAAAATCTTGCCTGGCTGGTCTTCTGAGGGGAATTATGAGTTCTCCAATCTTGGAAAGCTCTGGGTCGTCTGGAAGCCATCAGTGCAACTGAAAATAATAACGAAGTCCCTCCAAATGATCACATGTCTTGTCAAACTGCCATTTCAATCGTGTGGGTTTGGAGTCTCTTTTATCTATGGTTCGAACTGCAGAAAAGAACGAAGACTATTATGGGATGAGCTTGAAACAGTTTCCTGCCTACCCCAACTTTGCGGTCTTCCCTGGCTTATTATGGGTGATTTCAATGAAATCATATCGCCATCAGAACACTCCTGCGCTGATCCATCTATTTCCTCTCGGGGTATGCGTGACTTCAGAGAGTGCTTACACAGGTGCTCTCTATCTGATCTTCAGTTCAGTGGTACTACTTTCACTTGGTCTAACTCTACTATCTCTAAGAAGTTAGACCGAGTTCTTTGCAATGAAGAATGGATGGAACATTTCACTGAATCTATTGCTGTCTTTGGAGAACCTGGAATCTCTGATCACAGCCCCTGCTGTGTTTTCCTGGATCAGCTAAAGCCCCCCCAGAAGCGCCCATTCCGATTCTTTGCGCACTTAAACCTGCACCCTGATTTTGCGGAGCTCATCAAATCCACTTGGAACTCTCTGTCTTTTCATGGGTCAAAGCAATTATGCGTTTCAAAGAAGCTAAAGCATCTGAAGCCTATTATTTGCTCTTTCAATAAGGAAAATTTTTCAGAACTGGAGAAGCGAGTGCAAAATACTTTTGTGCACCTCACCCAGTGTCAACACCTATCGTTAACTGCCCCCAACTCGATCAATTCTGCAGCAGAGCGCAAAGCACACCTCAAATGGTTCACATTAGCGAAAGCTGAGGACAGATTCCTTCAGCAACGAACTCGGATTCAGTGGACAGTAAAGGGTGATGCAAATACAACCTTCTATCACCGGGTTATAAAGACTAGGCAGCATCAGAACCACATTCATTTCCTCATGGATGATGATGACAAGGTGATTGATACCCTTGATGGAGTTAAGCAGCACGTTGTGGCCTACTTTCATCGTCTCCTTGGTGGAAACAATACACCAACTACTTCCACGCCAACAGATATTGCTTCTCTTGTGCAAGTTAAATGCTCCCAAGAAGCTATCACTGCGTTGTCGGCTCCGTTCACTGACAAAGATATTCAAGATGCTTTCTTGTCCCTCCCGAAGAACAAATCTCCAGGGCCTGATGGGTATCCAGCTGAATTCTTCTGTGAAAATTGGAAAGCTGTGGGGCGGGATATGATCAACGCAGTAAAGGAGTTCTTGGCTACAGGGGAACTCTTGCAACAATGGAATGCGACTCTTATCACCCTGGTCCCTAAGAAGTTAAATGCAAATAAGATCGCCGAGTTCAGGCCAATATCTTGCTGCAACACAGTCTACAAAGTGGCATCAAAGCTCCTTGCAAACAGACTTAAGGTACACCTGCCGACTCTTATCTCGAGCTCACAATCAGCATTTGTCCCAGGACGCTTGTTGGTAGAAAATGTTCTTCTAGCTACTGAACTTGTATCGGGATACAATTGGAAGAAGATATCTAAACGCTGCATGCTAAAGGTTGATTTGCAAAAAGCATTTGATACACTTGACTGGGAATTCATCCTCAATACCCTTGAAGCCCTTGAATTCCCTCAAATGTTCAGAAGCCTCATCAAAAAATGCTTGACAACAACCCAATTTTCAGTTGCTATAAATGGAGAATCTTGTGGGTATTTCAAAGGAACAAGAGGCCTCCGCCAAGGTGATCCACTATCGCCATATCTATTTGTCCTTGCTTTGGAAGTGTTCTCGCAGCAACTGAAGCAAAAATACTTGGATAGGTCCATTGGGTACCATCCAAACACTTCTGCTCTTCAGGTCACGCACTTAGCTTTTGCTGATGATCTCATGATCTTCACTGATGGTACTCAAAGCTCTGTGTAATGCATAGCTGATACGATGGAAGAGTTTGCTCTGTGGTCGGGGCTGAGAATGAATAAGGCTAAGACAGAACTCTTCACTGCGGGTCTAAACGATGCTGAAACTCTAGCCATATCTGGCCTTGGTTTCAGTATGGGATCGATGCCAATCAGGTATCTGGGGCTCCCACTTATGTATAGGAGGCTGCGGTTTTCGGACTACAGACCCCTCATAGATAAGATTGCTTCGAATTTCAACTGCTGGTCTGCAAAAGCCTTGTCTTTCGCAGGGAGGAGACAGCTTTTATCATCAGTCATATACGGATCCATAAACTTCTGGACCTCGGCATTTATCCTCCCTAAAGGATGCATAAAGAAGATTGAAAGCATGTGTTCCCATTTCCTCTGGGGTGGAACTGAAACGAAGAAATGCATTGCCAAAGTCGCATGGAGCACTGTATGCCTCCCAAAGCGTGAAGGTGGTCTGGGCATGAGAGATATAGCTCGATAGAACAAAACTCTGTGTCTAAAGCTGATCTGGAAGCTGTTTACGGAAGGAGGTTCACTTTGGGCAGATTGGGTAAGAGAGTACAGGATCAAAAGCGAGAATTTTTGGTCTATTGATGCTGAGAATGCCACTTCCTCAACTTGGAAATCGCTACTATCTCTACGGGGTCTGGCATCTCAGTTTATTCGTGCAAAAGTAGGAAATGGCCGACAAGTAAGCTTCTGGTATGACCATTGGACGCCTCTGGGTCCATTAATAAACAGATTTGGCGACTCGGGTCCAAGGGAGTTATCTATTTTTTATCTCATCCACTGTATCAGAGGCATGCACTAGTACTGGTTGGCTTCTGCGTGGCGCTCGATCTCCTGCAGCAGAGGAACTCCAGACCTATCTCACGACTGTCCCGCTCCCTGCAATCAGTCAAGTAGAGGACCATTATGCTTGGGAGGTGGAAGGAACAGAACTCCAATCCTTTTCTACAAGCAAGACTTGGAATGTAGTTCGTAACAGGGCAGTGGAACAGGGTTGGACACAAAGTATCTGGTTTAAGGGTCATGTCCCCCGCCATGCCTTCACGGCCTGGATAGCTCAGCAAAACCGCCTCCCTACCAGGATGAGATTAGCCAACTGGGGTATGAATGTCTCTCCATCTTGTTGTCTCTGTAACAGGGCAGATGAAACCAGAACGCACCTACTTTTGAATTGTGAAATCAGCGAGGCAGTCTGGACTTTGGTCCTGAGAAGGCTTGGCTATTCTCATCGAGCTTTCCACACATGGATAGCTTTCGCAGAATGGACAGCGTTGAAAGACTCGGTAACCAGCAGAACTCTCAAGCGACTGGTTTCACAAGCCACAATTTTGAGCCTCTGGACTGAGAGAAATAAGCGTCTCCACGACTCAGTGTTTCGGACTCCGGCAGCTATATTCAAGATGATTGACCGCTTCATCAGAGACGCCCTCCTTGGGAAACGGCAGCTTAAGCACTTCCAACCTCTGATGCAGCTTTGGTTGCGATATGAGTAGAAATTTTGATCCAAATTTTGTCAATTTAGCCTTGTTTATTTTTTGCCTTGGCTGACTTGACCCAGCTTATCTATTTTGTAAATTACAAACTCTTCTCATATTTATTATGAAATTCACATTTTGGCAAAAAAAAAAAAGATTCAAGCATTCCACAAATTTTTATTTTATTGTGTTGGACCATTTGTTAACATGTGCACTGGCTCGTTGTGCCTGCAAAATTTGTAGTAAAAGAACGTCATCAGTAACTACATACTCGCTACACGAATCAAAGACAAATAAAAAAACAAATGCAAAATATCAATTTACCTCTTTTTCCCAGTCACATCTCATTGTAATAAAACTTAAGATTATTGTTTGAACTGCGGTACCTCCAAAGATCATACCAGCCCATATTCCCTATAAATGATAAAATCATAAACATCAATACAATTAAATACTCCAACCTAATTGGATAAATGATGTCACTAAATAATTAATACTATAAGCGAAAGAAAACGTTTATTACCATGACGCCAAAATTGAAAACCCAACCCATTAAAAATCCAAGTGGGATCCCAATACAATAGTAACATCCCAAATTTATATATGCTACGTAGGATTGCCATCCTGATCCAACCGCAACACCTACGATGAGTCCGAAAATTAACACAAAACGTTGATACACTATATAAAGATTTTTCTCAAATTTTTTAAAATGAAAATATTACCAGAAAGAACTGGTTGGACACTGTTAAGAAGGATCGTGAAAGCTAGTAGAATGGAGAGTTTATTGACAGCCATTAAGACCGCTTCACTTGAAGAAAATATCAATGCGATTTGGTTATGGAAAAGCATTATTATCACCCAAAAAGATAATCCAATGATTAATGATTGTGTCACTGATACAATCGTCGCAAGTCTTGCTCCTTTTCCATTACCTGCTCCTAATTCATTTGCCACACGAACACTGCAACATTTAACATAAACAAATAAAAATGTCATGTTGAATTATACATCAATTAAGTATTTGTTAGGTTGTGAATGATTTCATAGACTTCTTTAGCTGTCTTGTCTAACAACTAGTTCACCTTTTTAATTCAGTCGATCTTTTGGTGATGGAAGGACCAGATACCATTAATATGACCTTCTTTTGTTTGTTCATAGTATTAAAATCACATTTTCGAGGTTCAGACTTTAGTGATTGTGCTTCCTAAAAAGAGAGAAATTTCAGCTTGTTGTTGAAACATAATAGTTATTATAATCATATGACTCAGTTGTTCCTATATTTTAAGGTGTAATTAAACTTCTAATTAAGAATTAATTTCCTTTATTTTTGTGTTAAGCACTATATAACCTAGTACGTACTCTTACTATTTTGAGTTTTTTTTCAGGATTATTCCGAACCACCAAAATTGGAGGATGGGAAAACAGTTCGCGATTCATTATAACTTTAAATTTGATGGTCCTGTTAACAACCAACCTACAATTAGTTGAATTAAAGTGGACTCAACGGAACCGGATCAAGTTAGATCACAAACCGGTTTAGAAATTAGCAATCGAGAAAATTGGATTTTACCCGGTTGCGGCGAAGAAAGCAAGAGGAATCATATTCTCCCAGCCATTTATCGTCATGCTGCCAAAAAAAATTAGTATGTATAACAATGATTATTAAATTATACAAATTTTCGCAACAACCTAAAATGATGCAATAAGGTCATATACGGATTATGTTTGATGACTTTTCCGGCTGAAAAATGTAAAAGAAACGGACTTACCATATGGACAAAGAGTCAACAGCTATTCGAGCATTCTGAAGATTCCCAGTCATTATAATTAATATACGATAATACCAGTTTTCCAAACTGCCCCAAAAAGATCAAATATCTACTGTTAGGTAGTTGTGTGGTACAACATTGGTCAATAGTATCACATAGACATAGTATAGTAAATTGGTACCAAAGCATGACGCCTGAAGAAGCGGAGAGTTTGACAAACTCCCAAAGTCCGGTGAAAGCTTCGGAGGAGAAGCCGGTCCAAGTGAGTGGACAGCCGCCGCAAACGGAGTATGCTAATAGAATAAGAATGTTGACCCACCAAGAGATACTCACCGTAGCCATAGTTCCGACGGCACCTAGTTTTAGCCCGTCCACGAACAGCCAACACACTAGAAAGTGAACCACCAGTCCAACTCCAGCCCCAAATGCAGGCACCTAAGGAAAACAAATGATTGTTCCGTTCGTTTGCGTTAACATTCAAGATGTATTATTTTATAAATAACTAATCCACGATCTTGTACCATATAATAAGCAGAATTAATTTGTCACTTGCAAGTGTATACGTTCAACGCAAATACAAGGAAAGCAATAGGTTAGATATTTGCGATCTGCAGTAATATATTAGTAAAAACTGAAAATAATATTTGTTAATTTTCTTGTCATCTAAACGCAACTTAAACTAATTATGTTTTAAACAATCAGATCGATTACTTACGTGACTTTTGAGCTGGCACTGGAGGAAACGCTGGAGCGGAAAAGACAAACAGAAGGCGAAATGAAGAGGGATGACCCAAACGGACACGACACCGGAGAGCTCGGCTATATCGTCCGGTTGCCCCAACAATTTGAGAACCGGAGTTGTGAAAAGATAAGTCGGTAACAACAACATACAACAAACGAAGAGAACAATCCAAGAACGCTGCATATAAACTCCCAACATGTGATACTTCTTTGCTCCAAACGCTTGTCCACACAATGTTTCCAACGCACTCGCCATTCCAAGCTGCACCGCGTTCATGTTAGGTATTGTCATATCAGAAAATATAATAATGATTAGTATTACAATTAAATAAGTATCATACAAAGAGGCCGAAGTTGAAGCCAACAACGACGTTATAAACGATGGAGATTGCAGCTAGCTCGAGATCTCCGAGATGACCAGCGAATGCTTGAGTTATTACAAGCGTCGAATATGTCGTTATACGAGTGAACATTGCCGGAGCAACGATTTGCCATAGCTTCTTTGTTTCAACCCAAAGTTTCTTCCTCAATCCTCCACCGTTTTCCTCCATCGTGCGAGGACTTTCCAACAGTGGAACCCTCGACTCCGATTCATCTTCTTCTCGTCCTCTTCCTCTCATCGCTAGTTGTTATTATATGCTTTATTCTTTCGGGATGAAATGTGTAAGAGGTTGTAACTAAAGCTGGGGACAAGAGCAAAGTAGCGTGTGTGTGTGTGATTTGATTTTTCCGATAAATATATATAAAACGATGTGACTACCTACTTTTGATTTGGTTTTAGAATTAAGGAATTTCTAAATATATATAAGCTTTGTGGGGACTGTTATTTTTGGGGAATTTTGATGTTATACATCGTTGGTAACATTATTCATAAGGAAAGATTTTTACTTGTGACAAGATATATACTTAAAAGGAAAAAATTAATAAAAGATGTTAGTGGTGGAATTTGAACCATTAAGGGTGTCAAGAGGGACAATTCACCAACAGAACTACTGAATTTACCTGTATTTTGTGAGCAAAAGAGAGTTTTTAGAGATTTAACGGGTGTCAGATGACACTCTATCTCCTTACATGGATCCGCCACTATGTACACTTTCGCTAAAAGATATATTTTCAAAAATATATTTTTTATTTAGAGACAAATGACTCTTATACCCTTGTTCTATATATATAATAAATAATTATTTAAACAGATAAACAAATAAAAAAATATTTTATTTTATATTTTCAAATATACTTTTTCAAATTTGAACTTTTTATATTTTTTTCTGTTTTTTGAAATTTTTGTTTCGGATTTTTTTTTTGAAATTCGAAAAAAATTAAACTATTTTTAAAAAGATTTTCAATTTTTTAAAGTATTATTTATATATTTATTAAAATTCTAAATTCCACATTCAAAAAACTTTACCCCTACCTCTCAACTTTAAACCCTAAGGCTAAATTAGTTTACCATAAGGTTATAAATGTGTTTTTTATATATTTAAAAATAAAGATAAAAATGATTAAGGTAAACATAAAAAATGAAATTAGGAATGTAGTATTTTTAACAATTTCTCGTAATTTTTTCTAGGAGACTGGATTTCAAAGTATTTTACTTTTTTATTTTTTGATAACTTGGAGTATTAAACTGTAGAGTTTTGCGAAATTGATATATTCAAACATACATGCAAACATGAGAAATGGATGGGAAATTTTTTTTTTACCAAGAAAAGATAAATGGATGGAAGAAAATGGTAAAACCCGTTCGTCAAAAAAATAAAAATGGTAAAACCCGAGCTGTGCTTGTGTGTCATTTTGTTTCTGTTGCATCTCTCTGTCTCTGCTAAACTAAAATAACTTCACACAAAAAAAAAAATAATAAAAAAAAATAATAACTTCACAAAATGTCTTTATAAAGGAACGTAACCAGAAATAAGATAAAACAAACTTGAGTTCAACCAAAAGAATGAAGACAAAAAAGGTCTGCCATCATGAGAAATTTCACTATATGACGACAGCAGATAAACCTAATTTTTATTTCTCGTGAAGTATTAACGCAAGCTACGTAACACTTGTTTAATATAGAATATGCACATATTTTACAACAATATTGCATGCTGGGAGTTTATAACATTTTTGTATCACTTTTTAATAATTATTATATTTGTAAGCTTATAAGATTTTTTTGTAAACTTATAACCCGAAACAATGTTGTTTACTATATATATATTTTCTCTGTCCCATAATATTAAGATGTTTTGTTTATAAGATGTTTTACATTATAGTTAGAATATATTATAATATAGCAAAATATTTAGGCGGTAGATTATTGATTAGGCATAGATTAATTTTTAAAAAGTTTCTTTAAAAAAGGTTGTGTCATTTAAATCAGATTTGCCTACTAGACGGATGAATCATATTGTATAATAGATTAGATTAGATTTTTTTTTGTTTTAACAATGTGGATTAACTAAATCCGGGTACAAATATAACGATAGCACCAATATAATTTATATATTGGATGTCTTAGCCTGTTATTAAATAGCTCAAACAACTTGTTGGGTCCAATTACAGATAATATACATAAATAAATCGTGGAAAAGAAGTACTGGCTCAACTAACGTAAATATTAATGCAAACAGAACACAATAAATTCGTAATATCAGACAGAAGTTGGATAGAAATCAATAAAAACTCGGTTTTTATATTTTACCAAATAAAACACGGGGCTTTTATTCTTCTAATACGTGGAATCACTAGTGACACAAGTGTATGACATGAATGAACAAGGGTTGAAAGAAAGAAAGAGCGTAAATAGCTAGGTAGATAGGCCGATGGGAATCGTAGCGGGCTCTCTAGCAGCGTGGATATGCTGATCTCTCTGGTGCGCAAGGAACCACCTCGTCTTTGAAAAACGGAATTTTCCCCTAAGGAAACAATCCAGAAAGCCATCTCTGATGCAAGAGAATGGATGATGGCTCAACCCCCCCCTCAAAATCAAATCCATCGATGCCTTTGATCGGAGTTGAACCAAACCCTAGAAGACTCGATCTATGCTCGATCTTCAGCGTGGAATTCATCAACGAGCGAAGCAGGATTTGGTTGGATCATAGATAATCTGGTCTCGACTTCTCAACATGCAGCAACATCGACTTTCGTCCCATCGCCTCTTATGGCAGAAACATTGGCAGTACTCTCAGCCATAACCTTTGCCTTCTTTCACAGTTTAGAAGCCATCTCGATACTTTTAGACTCTCAAACCCTCATCAATACGATCAACAAGAAGGAGAGAAAGCTTGAGATCTATGGCGCACTAAATGACATCTACCTTCTGTCTTTGTCCTTTAAGTCTATTTCCTTTAGTTTTATTCCTAAATCAGCAAATGTTAGGACCGACCAAATTGCAAAACAAGTCTTTTGGGCCTTGAACCCAATTTAAGTTTCTTTGAATGAAAATTATGGTTTGAACAAAAAAAAAATAGATAGGCCGACATTTGGTATTGGTCGGGTTTGTTTTGTTCATATGTCCTTTTTTTTAGTTTGTATGCTTCTTGTAGATCTAGATTTGAAGATCAAGGATTTGGTGTTGAGTTTTGTCGGTGGTCCAATCCTTGGCGTTGGTCAGTCTGTCGGTCATGTTCTTGTTTGATTGTTAGCCAATGGGTTGGTCGATGCCTAGGATGGTTCAGGGGTCTGCGATGGCGGGTTATACGGCTCTGTTTGTGTCACCTCTGCTCTGGTTCTGTCTGCATGTGGTTTTGTTTGCTTCTTGTGGCGGATCTACCAGTGGAGGAAAGTTGTGCTTATCTTTGTTTCTCTTGCAACGGGTCAATCTGGAGAAGCGTTCGTTGTTCTGATCTGGATTTGTTTTCTCCGGCTCGTCTACAAGGATTTAGAGATGTGGCTCTTTGCACATAACGTGGATGTTTGATTGTTAAAAAGTTGGGTCTCATCATCCTCTGGGGTTTGTGATCTACAGTTTCTCTTGGCTCGTCTAGTGAAAAGTCGGAGCAATATAATGAGAAGTAGTTATTTCCCAAATATGGTTCGCTCTTTGGTGTGCGCTTATTTCTTCTGTCCTCATCTGGTATATCCAGTCACTTTGGGTGTCTTGTTGAATTGATCTAATGTATATGATTGGATTCTCTTTTAACTTTTGTTAATTATGATTTGTTTAAATTTCCGGAGAATTTGATCAATTATGCCGGCTTTTAGCTCCAGAGTACGATTTTGTGTACTCCTGGCTTTAGTCTCTAGGAGTTTAATAACTCGCTAGCTTTGTTTGTGTATCACGTGTAAGTCATGGATTTTCATCAATGAAATGAAATGTTTCAGCAGAAATAAAAAAAAGACTAGATTTTGATCCGCGCAACCGCGCGGATGTAATCTGCTTTATTTTCTTGGTCTGATAGTCGCTAAGTGATCATGTTTTCACAGAGTTAATACGGCACTGGAGTGGCTTCATATCATTCTCCCTTTGGTTGGCCGAGGATGGAGGAACACTTTGCGAAGTATGGTAACGTAAGCTGTTTATAATCATGTGTTGGTCTTCTTTTTTGGGGTTCTAAGTTGTTCTTTATCTATTTGCGAGTTCAAAGTTCTTTTAATCTTTCAAACAGCCAATAATTTTCTGTAGCCATTTTCCAAACTAACAGCTATAAATATTTTAAGAAATAAAATGATACTCCCTATATTCCTAAATATAAGCTGTTTAGATAAAAACACACATATTAAAAAAATTATTATTTTTATTTAAAAAGTATCATTAAAATTATAAATTGAAAGTATTCAACAAATTATAAAATAAACTATTAAATATGATTGGTTATACCATTTTTAATAAAGTAAAAGTTATCTAGAAAAAATAAAAATATCTTATATATTGGAATATCAAAATTCTTTAAAATATAGTACATTTAGGAACATAATGACTATTTTTTTGTAGTAACTGCAGAGAGCAACTTAATAGTTGAAACGCTTTCTAGGTACATTTTGCTAACATGATTTTCAAAATTTAAGATACACAACCAAGTCGAAAAATTATTGTGTGAAACTTCATTTGATTATGTTGGACCATTTGTTAACACGCGTATTTGCCTTTTGCGCCTGCAAATTTAAATTTAAAATCGTTATCAAAAATTTGAATTCCTCTAATGAATGAGAGACGAGCATAAAACTATATACAAGATTTTAAATTTACCTCCTTTTCCCAATCACATCTCATCGTGATAAAAGCTAAGATCATTGTCTGGACTGCGGTTCCTCCAAAAATCATACCAGCCCAAATACCCTATAGAAATACAAAACATCATACTGTTAGTCTGAAACAAAATATATGGTGGAATTAGCAAAAAAAAAAACAAAATATTTAGTGACCTAAATCTATTTTTTTTTGTGCACACCTAAATATCTATATAAATGAAGTAAATCAATATAAGGACGAAGGAGAAATGTAATTACCATGACACCGAAGTTAAAAACCCAGCCCATTACAAACCCAAATGGAACCCCGATGCAGTAATAACATCCCAAGTTTATATAAGCCACGTATGATTGCCAGCCCGATCCAACCGCAACACCTAATCAAAAATGTAAAGTCAACATAAAAATCATTGACTTTATATATGAAATAAATAATTTTGTGACCTACCGGAAAGAACCGGTTGGACGCTGTTTAGAAGAACTGTGAAAGCTAGCAGAATTGAGAGTTTATTAACGGCCATTAAGACTTCTTCGCTTGAAGAGAAGATCCAAGCGATTTGGTTATGGAAAAGCATTATGATCACCCAAAAAAATAATCCGATGATTAAAGACTGTGTCACTGATACAATCGTCGCAAACCTTGCTCCTCTCCCGTTGCCTGCTCCTAGTTCGTTTGCCACACGTACACTGCAATCGTTGATGTATCATGAGCCAGACGTAGATGATTGTTTTTCTATAACCTTTATTCAATCAGGTTTCTAATTAAAAGTGTAACGACAGTTATTTCCTACACTACATGTAATGTAATTGTCAGGCTAGTCTAATGGCCTACTTAATAGTATACTTGAATCTGCCCCCACACAACTAAAAAACAAGTGAACAACGAGAAGCTATAGATCAGGTAACATATACGAAGGAGAAAAAAATTAAAATTTGTGTCCTCGTACTGTCTTATTCATCATACAAAACGACAAGTTGGCAAAAAGAATCAAACAAACTACGGAAGAAGGTAGAAGAAGCCAGAAGGATGTAGCCCAAAATGCCAATATTAGGTTTGAATTTCATATTTTTCAGAAAATAATAATGTTCTATGCAAAAAGTATCCTATTCCTTCCTTGTATTAGAAGATGTGTAGTGTAATGTTTTGAGAATAATGGCTTGAAAACAAAAGAGAGGAAGGTGTTTGATGTTTTCTTGCGAATCATGTTCATGAAATCATGAATAACCTAACTAACAGTAAAATCGTATACTTGCCAAAATGTACATTAACTGCGAACCAGAAAGCAGAAACGCATTTAAGATTCATAGCTTATACTAAATACCATTTAATCAAACGCATTTTTGTAAAATCCTTTTCAGATGTAGTTGAAAAAGAAGAGACGCCACGTTTTTCACGAACCCTACATGTTATCTAATAATTCCATCACCACCTTATAATTTCACGGGCCCGTTGTAACAGCCAGATGTTTTACGTTATATGCCATTATAAAAGTGGGTTAAACCGACCAGATCTAGTAGACCATATTCGTAAGTCGGTATAGAAGTTAGCAAGTAGAGAAGAAAGGCTTATTTACCCGGTTCCGGCGAAGAAAGCGATAGGAATCATCATCTCCCATCCATTTATCGACATGCTGCCAAAAGTTTTGTTTCACAAGTTAATCATACATAAAATAAAGGAATTACAAAATAAAAATATACAGTTGTTTAGAAAGAATTAAATAAGTCAATTATAAGTTAATGACCTTTCAGCAACAACCAAAAGTAGATGTGCAAAACGATGCGATAAGATTATATGATTGATATGGCTTTTTCTTCTATTATTATATAGTATGAAAAAACAACTTAGATATAAACAAAACAAAAAAACGTATGAGGTAAAGAAACGACGACTTACCAAATAGACAAAGAGTCAACAGCTATTCGAGCATTATCAAGATTTCCAGTCATTATTATCAAAATTCGATAATACCAATTCTCCAAACTGTCCAAAAACATATATCTACCGTTAGAAACTATGTGGGCTCATTGTAAAAAGCCACAAAATTGATATATATATATATAGGTACCAAAGCATGACGCCGGAAGAAGCAGAGAGTTTGAGAAACTCCCAAAGCCCGGTGAAGGCTTCGGAGGAGAAGCCGGTCCAAGTGAGTGGACAGCCGCCACACACGGAGTAACCTAAAGTAATAAGAACGTTGACCCACCAAGAGATACTAACCGTAGCCATAGTTCCCACGACTCCGAGTTTGAGTCCATCAACGAACAACCAGCACACTAAAAAGTGAACGACCAATGCAATCGCAGACGCAATCGCGGTCACCTAAATAGACCCACAAACAAATGAAGACTTTGTCATCCAAGAAAGACTATTATAAATAACTATAGTTGCTACTTGCCTTTGTACTAAACATTCTTTTGTGATAAACTTGTAAAACCATACATATGGACTTTCTTTATTGCAATGTAAATGTCTTTTTAGTATTTTAAACACACACACACGTACGTGTATATTAGGTATCTGAGCTGAATGTTGCGTAGAGAATTCGAAAACATGACTAGTATTTCTGCCAGAAAAAAATAAAAATCCTAAAGAAATATTTGTGTTTAAAACAGTATATATCGATATTACGTACCTGGTTTTTGAGCTGGCACTGGAGGAAACGTTGAAGTGGGAAAGACAAAGCGAAAGCGAAATGAAGAGGGATGACCCAAACGGAAACGACACCAGAAAGCTCAGCGATATCATCTGGCTGACCGAGAAATTTGAGAACCGGAGTTGTGAAAAGATAAGTCGGTAATAACAAAATACAACAAAAGAAGAGAACAATCCAAGAACGTTGCATATAAACTCCCAACATGTGATATTTCTTTGCTCCAAACGCTTGTCCACACAACGTTTCCAACGCACTCGCCATTCCAAGCTGCACCACGTTCATATTATGTATCCTCATCTTAAATTAAACGAATAAGCAAAAAATGAAAACGTACCAAGAGGCCGAAGTTGAAGCCGACGACGACGTTATTAACGATTGATATAGCGGCGAGTTCGAGATCCCCGAGATGACCAGCGAAGGCTTGAGTTATTACAAGCATAGAATATGTCGTAATACGAGTGAATATCGCAGGACCAACGATTTGCCATAGCTTCTTTGTCTCGACCCAAACTCTTCTCTTCAATCCTCCACCGTCTTCCTCCGCCGTTTCATGGCTCTTCAACAACGGAATCCTCGACTCTGGATCTCCTCCTTTTCCTCTCATCGTTATACTCTTATATTTCCTTCCCTCTCTTCTCTTTACTTTTTCTTTGTTTTTGGAAGATTGTATAAATAGAAAAAGAAAGGAGAGAAAAGAAAGGTGAAGACTAGAAAGATAAGTAGTGTCTGAATTGGCTTTTCCAATGTATATACTTATAAAACGATTGGTCTTCTTCTACTGTCTAATTTAAAATTCCAAAATATTTGATTTGATATTAAAATTCCAATATTTAATTTGATACTAAAATTTTAAATATTTAAATTGATTTTAAGTTTGATGAATTTAAAAATATTTGTGTCCTTCCATCATAACGGATTCCAAATGTTGACTTTGCCAAACATGTAGAAAAACATGTACACGATACTTGCTTAATTATAGCTTACTTCTTTATTTTTATCTTTGCCACGGTCTGCCGCTTATTTTTTAAGTATAAAAATTAATTCAAAAGAATTTGAACTATGTTTAATACAAATATTTATAGCATTTTCGGTTCATTGTTATTTCCACTTCTATAATAGCAGTTAGAAGTAAAATTGATTTAACCCACCTCTATTTTTTTATTTTCTATCTATAGGAGGAAATAATATTCCTTTATTTTTTACTCTATATTTAAAGATTGTTATTTTAGAAAAATACATTAGAACATATCTCATCTCTACCATAAAATTCTTTTATTTTAGAGGTGAATAACAAAATACATTGAAAATGGTCTTAGCGAATCGCTGCAATCTTGCAAAACAGCTTTTTTTGCCGTAAGACTATGGTCAATAATTTATTGTATTGTAGTTTATCAATTGTATAGTAATCCTAAGCTTTGGATAGGCTCAGATTTGCATCTAATAAATTATTATGATAAATTGATAGTGGGTGGTTTAGAACTACAAGATCAAGGGGGCAGATCAAGTTCCATGTAAGGAGCTACAACATGTGCGAGGCACGTGGTAATACTATATGGTTTGTATTTAGTATTGGGTAACGTCGTTTTATTCCCACATGCGTCAGAGTCCATTGTGATCTCATTGCTTACCCAATGATAGGTATGTGTCTGATTGACAAATACCTAAGATAATACTATAAAATCCATTCCCCTCCTAGTATAATGATTGTAATTATTCCCAGCCAAACTTTACATTTTCCAGAAAACTACATGCTAACTTTATAATTATAACTACAGCCAAAATTATAGCCTTTAGTCAAAAGAAAACTGCAGCCAAAGTTATTTAAATTTCAATTCTACAGTTGTACCAACAAACCAAGTTACTTTTTATTTGTTCAGATTTTCTCTATTTCTATATATTTATTTATTGTTTGACTGTTTCAACCGCTGTCATTCATGCACATTGAAACAAAGAAGTACAACTGTATTGTATTTTTTTATTAGTACTGTAATTTGTAACAGTTGGGTTTTGCTAGCTGCCTTTTGCACTTTACATCATCCAGTCTAATGTGTTAGAAAAATACATCAAGCTATCTGAATATCTTTTTGGACAGGATTAGAACATGTTAATACCTCCCTTTTTCCAGTGTCCTTATTTAAATTCAAGGTTTTGATGGGGTTTTATGGTCACCTAGTACATTTCTATAAACTGAACTAGCGACATCAAAGAACTCGTTGTTAGATACAACCTTCTGAATAGTTCGAAGATTTGTTTGCTCACTGTATATTAATAAATTAACCATAACGTTTGGCGAGTCCTGAAATATGGATGCAGACCGAAAACAATGTATTAGGTGGAAGTTAGCGCGTAACTGACACAAAAAAGGGCTTGTTATTTTCTGTACGTGGAATCATTGGTAAGTGTATGACCGACGAGTGTTATGGGACATGGTCAGAAATGTGTGGGCTATATATCTCAGTTAAAATGCGTGGATGTGAATACTCTGATGCTTTTGTCCTCGTGATTACTTTGTTTACCAGTTTCGCTTTCCGTCGCGTGAGGAGGCCCACGTTTTTTACTGTCACAATCAATACTAGTACAGCTTAAAAAAATTACTTGTTATAAAAATTGGTTTACGGTATTCAATTAAGAATTTGAATTGATTTATACTAAAATAATAAGTATGTCGATATTCGAATATATACTTAATAAAATTTACTATTATTATAGAAACTACAAGGTGAGATTCTTATTCATTTTAAAGTATTCTGGTATAGTTTTTAATTAAAAATAGAAAACAACTGTTACTTATTTCTTTTTCCATTTTTATTGATAAGCCGTTATTTTGTTTCTATATCTCTCAGTTGGAGAGTACTATTCTAGTGTCCCATTAAAAAATGATTAATAATAATATAATACTAATGAACATTAGATATATAAATTATTTTATATATTATATGTTTAGAACATATTATGAAATAATAAATATATATTGAATAATTAAAAAGTCATTATCTACTACTTATATAATTAAATTGGTGCGAACATATAAATAAATTTTATAAATCGAAAAAAATATTTTTTCTATTTGATATGATATATAATTAAATTTAAATGATAGTAACATATATATAGTATATTTTAATATTAATATTTATTAGATGATGCTTTTTGCTCATATTTTTTTATCATTTGTATATGTTATAGCAAAAAGTCTAAATTAGTGATAACAAAATTTTCATTGTGGGATTAATGGTTTAAGTAATTTATAATATTTTAAAAATTAAGTTGTCAATATTTTTTCAAATTTTTTATCAAAAAAATTTTCAAAATAAATTTCAAAATTAAGATATTTTTGTATTTTTATATGGCATATAGTTTAATTTAAAATGATACATATATTTATATATCTTTTATTTTTGATACTTATTAAATGAGACTTTCAACTTATATTATTTTTTAATTATTTGTATCATGTCATAACAAAAGTTTTAAATCATAGATCACAAAAATTAAATGTGAAACTTTTAACAGTTTTTATAATTTATACTCGTTTTAAAAAAATTCAAAGTATAATATATAAATAATTTTTTTTTAATTTTTATTATATGGTTACTATGATTGTTTAATGTATTTTAATAGCTTAAAATTAAACAAATATAATTATAATACACACTTATTTTTATCAAATCGTTATTATTCAAAATCATTAATTGTCATATATACTTTAGCCACATTAGGCAATTCCGTAATCTTATTTAAGGAAATAATGAAGTACATTAATAATGTATTTATTGTGGTTTAATAAAAAGCTTATTATATATTTAGATGGACCAATCTATTTCTCTAAAGATTCTAAGAATCATTCTATTGATGACACGTGGCTACAAAAAAATGTTGCAATGCTTCTCAAATAATATATATGGGATTCTAACTCCAACCTTCATGATATTAACTGAAATTGTATTCTTTTTAACTAAAATCATAATAAATTATTTATTAAATCATTGCAAATCACTCCCATCTTACAACTTAGAACACCTATCAGTCAAAAAAAAATTAGTCAAAAATACAACTTAGAACACCTTTTTAAACGGGAACCTTGAACTATCTATAAACTTTTTGACGTAATGAATATCATTTGTTTAAATTATTTCGTATTTAAGATTTTCCAACTTTATTAAGGTATAAAATCATAGTAACAAGTTATTAACCAATAAAAATGTTGGACTAGCAATAGCCCAGAGAAGGGGAACGTAGCCCATCTGAGAAAAGGCTTTTCGGCCTGGTTAGAAGTCTTCTTGCATGGAAAATAGCATAGCTCATAGAAACAGAGAGATCCCGTGCTAGGTTGCATGGAAACGGAAACGGATACGTTGAAACGAAACGTTTCGAAACGTGGAAACGTGATTTTTGATTTTTTATGCTTTGGAAACATTTTAGAAACGTCTATATATATATATAACTGTTTAATATTTGCATTCATTTTTATTATGTTTACTATATCTTAGAATACAAATAAACAAATATCCATTCTATTTAATCATAAAAAAAAATAAGTCATTATTAAACATCAAAATCATATAAAAAATTCAAAATAACAAAAACCCAGTACTTAAATATTAAATAGTTTAACTAAAATAAAAATCATAACAACAAATCATAACTAATTAGAAAGTTTTAGCGTTTCCAAAACAGAAACACGAGTTTCCAAAATAGAAACGCAAGTTTCCACTAAGTTTCCAAACTGAGATTTTTAAGAAACGAGTTTCCAATGCGTTTCCACGAATTTCCGAAAGATTCCGATTCCGAAACGTTTCCAAAACATGAAACGTACCTTCAACCGAGTTTCCATGCAACATAGATCCCGTGTATATTAATAGATAAACATTAAAAAAATTATAACTTATAGTTTATACTATTAAAAAGTGTCATTTTAAGTTGTCACGTAATTGGAATGCTGATTTTGCTTACGTGGCGGCTTGAGAATCAATTGAGAATTTTGTTAGTCCAAAATTAAATTGCTAAGGAATGTTATATTATATAGTATGTCCATTATGAACCATTCATTTATCAAATTGAAATTATTATTATATTCTTACCCTTAAATAAAACATACGAAATTACCTAATGTGATTAAGATATATATGACAATTAATGATTTTAAATAATAAAGATTTGCTAACAATCTGTATACTTTCTTATCATTTTTGTTTAATTATTTAAAGGCAAATCCCTTATGATACACCAGATCCAGCTCGGTTATTATTAAAATAAATTACATAATTACATTAATAATATAATAAAAATTTAGATTTTTTTTGTATATGTTGTATTTTGAATATTTAAAACGAGTATAAACTACTAAAATTGCTAAAAGTCTCACATAAACTTTTGTGATCAAGGTTTAATTTCTTTTCTATAATAAGATACAATGATTATAAAATCATATGAATAAATAATTTTATTTTAATAGGTTTTTAAGTTAATATATATATATACAAATATATATATTTCATATCTTTTAAATTAATCTATACGTCATATGAAAATACATACTTATATATTGATATCTGCGTTAAACATATATTGAAAAGTTAATATTTTAATTCTGAAATCTTCATTGTTTTTTTTAATGATTATAAATTAGGGGTTTTTGCCAAAACTAACCCACAACTTGATTTTAATCCCAAACCTATACCCAAACTTGAATCAAATGCAAAACTAACCTAAAAGCCTAGTGAAATTACAGCTCAGCCCCTTGTGACCAAACAAAAAAACAGAAGCCATTTTTACGAATATAGCCCCAGTAAATCGTCTGAGTCGTCTGAGATGTTGGAAGTCGTCTGGACGACTGAAGTGTAAGTCGTCTGGTACCAGTTTATTTTAAAAATAATTTATAAATCTTGTAAAAAAATATTTTGATGCGTAAAAAATAAAAATCAAGTAATTATAAACAGTTTTAACTGATATAAATTAAGATATGATAAAATTGATTTGTTTTGAAGATAGATGAGTGGAAGTATTGAATCAAGAAATACTTTGGTTTAGGAGTTTGGCAAACATATGTTGTAGTATTGTATGTATTGTTAGGGTTAGATTTTGAAAAACTAAAATGTTTTTTTCAAAAATTAGTTTTCACCTATATGTGTTTATTTCTGTGTATAGTAAACACTTTTCAAGTTTGATTTAGTTTTATGAAGTGTTTAATTAGATAATTAAGTTTAGGGGTTATGTTTAGGGTGTGGACGACTTATATTTCAGTCGTCTGTTGAATAATTTACCCGGACGACGTATATTTCAGTCGTCCACATCGTACCGAACCTTATATTTTACCAATGTACGTTTTAACCTAACCGGATCATTTTACTCGGACGACTTACATTTCAGTCGTCTGGTGAAGAAATTAAAACAGACGACTTACATGTAAGTCGTCCAAATATTCCCGCCTAAATTTTTTTCATGTAAGTCGTCCAAATATTCCCGCCTAAAATTTTTTCAAAAAAATTATTTTCCCGCTTAAATAATTTAAACCAGACGACTTACTTGTAAGTCGTCTGGAAAGTCTTCTATTTTAGTTTCCCGCTAAAAATATTTAATTTCCCGCTAAAAATATTAAACTCTTCTGGACGACTTACATGTAAGTCGTCTGTTTTAATTTCTTCACCAGACGACTGAAATGTAAGTCGTCCAGGAAGTCGTCTGAGTCAAAAATATTTAACCTAATTGGATTTTTTGTCTCTCTATATAAAGAAAATTTACACATTCTTTCTCCTCCTCTCAAATAGCTGCAACAAAAAAGTAATGTTCATCATTCTAAAACTCTCCAACCTCTCTCTAATCTCTTTGACTTGAAAACACCAAACTTTATATGAATTTTTCAGTTTTGTCTCATGTATTTCTTACTAATCTATCTCTTTTGCAGGTTTTTAATCAAATGGTACTCATCTTCCACTAATTTAGAAGTAGATCTATTAATTTTAGATATGTATTTTTGTGTGTTCTATAAATGTAGATTTATCTAATCTTCCACTCATTTTCTCTATTTTTAAGTCATTTGAACGTTTTTGGATATGCAGGTTTTTCAGATCTGGATTTGATGTGCAGGTTTTTCAGATCTGGAAGACTTCTGGGACGACTTACCTGTTAGTCGTCTGGAAGTCGTCTGGACTTCTTGGAAGTCTTCGGACAAAGTCGTCTGGACTTCCAGGAAGTCGTCTGGACTTCCAGGAAGTCGTCTGGACTTCTAGGAAGTCGTCTGGATATTTCTGAGCGTTTTGGTAAGTTCTTATGTCTGATTTTTCTTCATTTGGTAACTTCTTGTTGTATAAAGTTCTTACTTTTTTCCCAAACTAAAACTCTCCTAACCCACTCTAATCTCTTTGACTTGAAAACACCAAACTTTATATGAATTTCTCAATTTTGTCTCATGTCTTTCTTACTAATCTATTTTTTTTTGCAGGTTTTTAATTAGATGGTACTCATCTTCCACTAATTTAAAGGTAGATCAATTATTTTTAGATATGTATTTTTGTGTGTTCTGTAAAGGTAGATTTATCTAATCTTCCACTCATTTTTTTTCTGTTTTTAAGCCATTTGAACGTTTTTGAATATGCAGGTTTTTCATATCTGGATTTAATATGCAGGTTTTTCAGATCTGGAAGACTTCTGGGACGACTTACTTGTTAGTCGTCTGGAAGTCGTCTGGAAGTCGTCTGGACTTCCTAAAAGTCGTCTAGACTTCCTGTAAGGTCGTCTGGAAGTCGTCTGAACTTCCTAAAAGTCTTCTGACAAAGTCGTCTGAACTTCCTGGAAGTTGTCTGGACTTCTTAGAAGTCGTCTGGACTTCTTAAAAGTCGTCTGGTCTTGTCTACTCAAGTGGAATCCAAGCTTGTCTTTGTAGATGAATGATCTATAATAGTTTTGTTTGTGGTCTGTTTTGTGAATTGCATGTATACTCTTTTAGTTGTGAATTTTTTGTAAAATCAGTAATAATGTTTTCCAAGATGTATTAAATGTGCTAACAATGTGTTTACACATTTACAAATCAATGAAATAATAGACTTCAGTAGCCTTTTTCTTATCTTTGGATCTCTCATATGCAATAATAAACTCCAATGGCATTTTTCTCATCTTAATAAACAAGAATGTTGGTAGCTTCATATTGATACAACATTTTAAGAAGCATTTTAACCCTTCTTCCAACTCATAACAATAGTCATCATTATTGTCTATAACAATAATACTTAAGAGATGGAAACAAACAATAGTAACTAGTCAAAGCATATCATATTTTTTATAAGTTTGCATTGAAAAACTTAGTCAAATTTAGTAAAACTAAGGGAGAGAACATATTTTGTAAATATGAGTTTTACATATCTTGAAGTTACTTATCACTCTTAAAAATACAAGTTATTCAAAAACTAACGTAGAAGACTTAAAAACTAGTGGAGAAGACGCGGACGACTTCAATCTAAGTTGTCTAGACGACTAAACTATATGTCGTCTTGTCAACGCAGAGGTTATTTTTGCAATTGACTTTGAAATCTGTTATTTCGGACGACTGAAAGTTAAGTCGTCTACTATTGTTTGGTTAAAAAAAAACTCCAAAAAACCTAGACGACTTACATTTCAGTCGTCAGAGGTTAGTTTTGCATTTGACTAGATTATTTCAGAAGTTTGACTTTTTGGACGACTTACATTTCAGTCGTTTAGTGAAAATTAAAATAATAATATTTTTTTAAAAGTAGACGACTTACAGTTAAGTCGTCATAGGTTAGTTTTGCAATTGAAAAAAAAACTTCAAGATTTAATTATATACAGACGACTTATAATTCAGTCGTCCACGAGACGACTGAAATGTAAGTCGTCCAGGATTTACGAGGTTTGACCAGAATCTCGGAAAAAAATCCTGGACGACTTACAATTAAGTCGTCTGGTGGACGACTGAATTATAAGTCGTCTGTGTATAATTAAATCTTGAAGTTTTTTTTTTCAATTGCAAAACTAACCTATGACTGCTTAATTGTAAGTCGTTTACTTTAAAAAAATATTATTATTTTAATTTTCGCCAGACGACTGAAATGTAAGTCGTCTGGGGAAATCAAACTTCTAAAATTATCTAGTCAAATGCAAAACTAACCTATGACGACTGAAATGCAAGTCGTCTAGGTTCTTTGGAATTTTTTTTGAAAGCAAACAATAGTAGACGACTTAACTTTTAGTCGTCTCAGGTTACAAATTTCAAAGTCAATTGCAAAAATAACCTCTGCGTTGACCAGACGACTTCCAGGTAAGTCGTCTACAGCCAGACGACTTCCCAAGTAAGTCGTCTGACGAACAGATCTGAAAAAAAACTCGATGTCATACCTTAAATTGGTAATATAAGTTCCTTAGCATACATAAGGCTTCTCCAAGCACACAGAATCACAAACGAAAGTCACCCACCCATAATCGTTAGCTTCTATGACTCTATGAACCATAAAAAATTTAGAATCAAAATCTTGGGTTTTTTTAGCTCATTGTGGAGAGAAAGTGAGAGATATGTTGTGTTTAGTTCACAAGAATGGAAAAAGAAGAAGGGTAAATCAATTTTGGGAGCATTAAGAGCTTCAAATTGGTTGTTCATGGTGGTTGTGGTATTGTTGACAATGGCAATCTTGTAATTACTTGAAGATGATGAGGGTGAGAGAGTAAAAATGTTATTTTCGAAAAAAAAAAAAAAATTGATGGCATTTTCGTAAATTATATAAACTTGTGGGGTGAATAGGGCAAAACCACTTTTCAAAAAAAAAGGGAGGTTAGTTTTGTGTTTGACTTTAAGTTGTAGGTCAATTTTGCAAAAAACCCTATAAATTATTGAAACCACTAAACATTCAACATTAAGAAAAAATTGTTGGTGTAAAATTTTGTTCCACAAATATGCAAATAATCATAAAATCATATGAGTAGAAACTTCATTTAATAAATATTCATGTTAAAAATATACTATATATCTATGTTAATATCATTTAAATTTAATTATACATCATATACGATAGATAAAATTGAGTGTTTTGATTTATTTACCCTAAAATGATTGCGAATAAATAAGAGTGGTCGTTTGATTTATATGTGCACAATAATTTATTACATAATAGTAACTGATTTCTTAGTTATTTAATATATAATTATTATTTTATAATTTCAGAATATGCAGAAAAACATAAAATAAGTAATAAATATAAAATATTTATTTTGTACAAGACGCAGATCATAATCTAAATATGTATCTCTTTAATAACTTTAAATCTTAAACATTTTCTAAATCTCAGACCAAAACAAAATAAGAAATGAGATTAAACTCAAAAATCAATATTTATATCGAGCAATAACTAAAATGAAAAAAAGACACAAAAATGAGAAAAATATTGAAGATATATAGGACTGGCACGTGAACATAAACTTCTCATAACCATAATTAACTTTTAAATTTCAAAATCATGATATAAAACCGAGCTGACATAGTTCATTGTAACTAAATAGTTGGCGTGAGATTCTTCGACCTGAACGTTAGGTTCTTATCCGATAAGTGATTTTTTTACCTAAAATTAAAAATAAGATCAGTCCATTAGTACACAAATTATGTAATTAACAAAAAAAATAAAAAAAATTGTTTAAGGGCCAAAAATATTAATTTGATCAAGAATATAAATTTTGTTTTTCTATACGGTATTTTTTAAATAATTTTCATATAAATTCACCCTGCATAAGGTGCATGTTTTATCCTAGATTTGGTTGTGTGTTTGTACACGGTTTGAGAGAGCACATGAATTTTGAAGAATGCTTGGATTATTTTAATTTTTTTGAACTAAAAACAAGTTTATTTGCTTGGATTATATTATTTTTTTTGTTGGTAAAATGCTTGGATTATACTGAGGAAACATGATAACGAATGAACCATTTGATGATCTTCTTAGTTTTTCCTGGGGTTTTCTTGTATGCTTTCCGGTACTGATCATATATATATTATCAGGATCATGGACTATCCATTCTTGATGCGACTTTTTCAAGAATGTGGAGCTGTACTCTTGATCCATTTTGTTTTGTTATCAGTTCTTGCTGTGGGCTTCCATCTGCGACCTTTCTTATAGTGCAGAAGAGGTACTTAGGGAATAAGAATCCATGTTGTTCTTGGTGATAAATATCATGAGCAAAAATTCCCTGGTTGATGTTTGGACAGTCCAAAGCTGCGGTAGTGCATTCTCATCTCCAATTCGTTGTCTGTCACTCCACTTCATAGGTTACCCGGAACAACGTACAGGACTGCATGTTCTTGACTCGATTAAATGCACTAATCTGCTGATCAAATGCCAAGTTTTTTTTTAATTAAGCTTTGATGTCGCCAAGATTGAGAGAGAGTTATGGGTAAAATAGAAGCTAACTAGAGTTTCTCTATATGTTAACATAGTTTCAAATCCTCGTTAGATCTTTTCTGCTACAACATCTTGATTGTCTTTCGCTGTTTCTATCAAAGGACCAAACATGACTTTGGAGACACTGACACTTGTCTATAATATTTGAAATCTTAATTGAGCATGCATGTAGCGACTGTAATTCTGAAAACATAAGGCGAAGTTCTCGCGGGATCATTTGTTGAGCCAGTGGTGATCCGTCTTACAAGTGGGTACGCTATATGGAAACTCGGTTAGTAGGAAAAATCAAACTAGTAATCTGTAACTTCCTGTTAGATTATTAAAGCAGCATAAGTAAAATTAAGATATGTCTCTTCTTGTTTTGAATAAATATATATCCTAGAGCAGGTTTATTGGGGTTCCTTAATAGGGCTTGTTAGAATAATTGGACTTTAAAATTAACGAAAAAATGGGATTAAAGCAAGAGGCGTCGCTTAATTAGAAGCGCGAAGAGGCGTCCCTTACCAGCCACGTGTCGCGATACTACTAGAGAGAGGAGCGATGTCGGGGTTTCGACAAATCTTTTCTTTTCTCCTTTCTCTCTTTCGGTTCGTCTTCTCTCCTCGGCGAAAGGCGATTCTCTCCCTTCCGATGGCTCTCCTCGACGAAACGGCGACGGTTCTATCAGTGGTTCTTGGCGAGGAAGGAAAACGGAGACCTCTCTATCGGTGGCTCTCCTCGAAGAGGCGGCTGGCGACCTCTCTCTCTATCGGT
Source organism: Brassica rapa (assembly GCF_000309985.2). Classification (NCBI taxonomy): domain Eukaryota; kingdom Viridiplantae; phylum Streptophyta; class Magnoliopsida; order Brassicales; family Brassicaceae; genus Brassica; species Brassica rapa. The sequence continues at coordinate 20,007,739 of NC_024800.2, forward strand.
GGCACTCTGCGACGAAGAACAACGGCGACTACTGCGGCTGAGGCGAATCGAAAGGTAAAGCTGCGGTAATATTTGTTTATGTTTCAATCATTCAAGTATGCATGTCTTAGATTCTTCATCATGAATCTTTAAAAGTAAATCCTCTGATTTTTTTTTATTTGTTGTTGTTTTTGTGTCTTTAGGTGGATTGATCAAGAGGCATGATCCAGGTATATTTGTTCTTTCTTCATCGTCAATTTGTAGTACATATCCTCTGATTTTTTTTATTTGTTTCTCTTTGTTTTGTCGTAGGTGGATTGTTGAATAGGTTGTTCGAGGTTGATTGCGTATGTGTGTAATTAGGTATATTTTGCTCCTTCTTCATCGTTATTTTTACTTGATAAATCGTCGAATTTGTTTTGATATGTTTCGGTTATTTTTTGTGATTAGATGGTTTGATCAAGAGGCATCACACAGGTTCTTGAGACAATGGACGTACGATGCATCATACAGGTAAATCCTATGTCTTTGCTCTGTTTACTTGTGATAAAGAATTGTCTTTGATGGTGGTTTGAAATGAATTTAATTATCGGTTAGTGTTAAGTTATGTAATAAATAGCTTTGGTTATTGTTTGATAATGGTTATTTTAGGTAATAAATAGCTTTGATTATGGTTAGATAGAAATAAATGGTGTGGTGTGTTGATTGTGTTAGATAAGTGTCTACTCGAACAGCTTGGTTGTGATCAATGCCTTGATAGGATTCTTGAATCTATAAAAAAAATTACCTTCTCCTCTTTCTTGAATACACTTCAAAACGTGTTCTTTTCTTCCCACTTCCTCACTTTTCTTCTTTCATTTCTCTCTTTCTTGATCGTCCTTCTAATATGGATTCTTATTCATCTTTTGAAACTTCAAAATTTGTTGATCTACTTAATAGTCAACAAACTGTTTCATTTGGAAACTTTGAAGATAGTGTCAAACTATCTTCATCTCAAGTTCCCTTTCTGGGTAGTCTAGGAACCAAAGCTTCAAACTTTGATGGAGACACGGCCGCAGAGCATAGCAAACGACGGAAATGGACACCAAATGATGATATTATCATGATCAAGTCGTGGTTAAACACGAGCAAAGATCATGTAATTGGCAACGAGCAAAAATCAGGAGCTTTTTGAAAAAGAATTGCCTCATACTTTGCGGCAAGTCCTCTGGTTGCTAGCTGCGAAGAGAGAGATGCAAGCCATTGCAAGCAACAGTGACACAAGATCAATGACCTTGTGTGCAAGTTATGTGGTGCGTATGAAGCTGCTACTGGAGAGAAAGCTAGCGGCCAGAATGAGAATGATGTTGTGAAACTTGCTTATCAAATATTCTACAACAACCATAAGAAGAAATTCACTCTGGAACACACTTGGAAGGAACTACGCAACGACCAGAGGTGGTGTGACCTTGCTACTGCTGAAAAGGAAGTGGGCTCGAAGAAGAGGAAGTGTGAGGACGGTGCAGATTTAGAGAGCTCTCAAGCAACTGAGAACAAGCATCCCCCGGGTGTGAAGGCCGCAAAGGCAAGTGGTAAGAAGAAGGTGGTAGAGAAAAATAGTCTGAATGAGTTTCAGACTATGTGGACGATCAAACAGCACGATTTGGCTGCGAAAGAGAGACGTTGTCTAAGATGAATCTGCTTCACCGTCTTATTGGAAAAAAAGAACCTCTAGTTGAGTATGAAGAAGTACTCAAGAAGAAGCTCATAAACGACATGTTATCAAATTAGTTAGTCGTCTAAGAGCATGTTCTCTTTCTTGTTATGTTTCATGTTCTGTTTCAGGTTAAAATTGATTGTTTTTGTTTCGTTTCAATCTTGTTCTGTTTATGTAGTTCTGACCTGCATTAATGTAGTTCAAAGTTTAATTAAAATGTTCTTGTTATGCAAAATGTTCTTTGAGAAATATTATTATCTAAAATGTTCTTGTTATGCAAAATGTTTTTTGAGAAATGTTATCTAAAATGTTTTTGTTTTTGTTATCTAAAATGTTCTTGATCTTGTAATGTATGTCTTCTATTGACGAGACAGAGGAGACAGTGCAAGAGTGTCACGATGGTGGAGACAGTGAAAGAGTGTCACCAGAGTGGAGACAGTGAAAGAGAAATGTCGAGAAATGTATGTTTGTGTGTTGTGGTGTCACGAGCAAAGATCATGTTTGTGTGTTGTAGGGTCAAGAGAAATGTATGTATGTGTGTGTTGTTGTAGTCTTGTGTCACGAGACAAGCAATGTGTGTGTGTGGGTGTCACGAGAATCTGTGAGTTATTGTAGTCTTGTGTCTGTGTGTATTTGTTGTTGTAGTCTAGTGTGTGTCACGAAAAATATATATATGTGAAACATTATATATGTGTCACAAGAATAAATCACTAACACACTCATCTTTTTCTCACATTCTTCTCTCCATTCTCATATCACATTCTTCTCTCCATTCTCTCTTCTCTTTTATCTCCATCGTAAACAAGATTATAAAACAAACCTCTCATGGCATCTTCTTCACATCACAATTAGAAAGGGTCACTTGATGAAACTTTTGATGAATCTTTTGATCAACATTTCGATCAAGCATTTGAGAATTTGTGCAATGTTTATGGTGATCAAGAAGATGAAAGGAAGACAGGAAAAAAAAAGAGTTTTCATCGAAAGAAATCGTGAAGAAGGCCATCTCCGGTTATGAAATGATTATTTCAGTGACACTCCAACATATCCAGAAAATCTATTCCGATGAGGATTTAGAATGAACAAACTATTGTTCATACATATTGTTGATCGCATCTCCAATGAAGTTCAATTATTTCGTCAAAAGAAAGACGGTATCAGAAGGCTTGGTCTCTCTACACTTCAAAAGTGTACAACAGTTATTTGTGTGTTGGTATATGGTTCTGCGCTTGATGCGGTCGACGAATACCTCAAGCTCAGTTCAACCACTACCCTGTTATGTGTGGAAAATTTTGTGGAAGCAATAATAAATTTGTTCGGCGATGAGTACCTAAGAAGACCAACACCGGATGATCTTCAACGTCTACTTCATATTGGAGAACTTCGTGGATTTTCCAGGATGATAGGAAGCATCAATTGTATGTATTAGGAGTGGAAGAATTGTCCCACCGCTTGGAAAATGCAATATACTCGTGGTTCGGGAAAAATCACAATCGTTTTAGAGGCGGTTGCTTCATATGATCTATGGATATAGCATACGTTTTTTGGACCTCCATGTTCCTTAAATGATATTAATGTTCTTGATCGCTCACCTATTTTTGATGACATAATAAATGGTCAAGCCCCACAAGTGAATTTCTTGGTCAATGGAAGAGAGTACCATTTGACTTACTATCTCACCGATGGTAGTTATCCAAAATGGGTAACTTTTATCCAATCTATTCCAATTACACAGGGACCGAAAGCAATTTTATTTGCGCAACGTCAAGAAGCTGCCCGAAAAGATGTCGAGCGTGCTTTCGGAGTTTTGCAAGCTCGATTTACCATTGTTAAAAATCTAACACTTTCTTGGGATAAAGTCAATATTAGGAAGATTATGAGAGCATGTATTGTACTCTATAATATGATAGTAGAAGACGAACGAGATGAATACACTCAATTTGATGTTTCAGATTTCTAACCAGGAGAAGGCAGCGAAAGTTCACATGTCGATCTCACATATTCCACAGATAGCCCTATAAATATTGCCAATCAGATGCGTGTTCAAACTAGAATTCGTGAAAGACAAACGTATCAACAACTGAAAGGTGATTTGGTTGAATATGTAAGGCGTAAATTTGGATGTGATCAAGACAACAACTAAGCTTGGATGCCTCTTTGAAATTATTATCGTTTATTTTAGTAATCTTTTTTTTATGTTTTTATTTTAAAATCTATGTTTAAAATGTTATGTTTAACTTTGTTTTTTTAAAATAAATTTTATCTTCAATAAAATTATGTTTAATAAAAAAAAAATTTAGAACCTCTATTTAAGAAACTACCAAAGAAACACTAAAATTAAGGGTCTCTTAACAAAAATTCTTGACTTCACTTTAATACTTAAAAAATCACTAAGAATTCCTAAGTGGGTTCACCCAATAAACATGCTCTTATGAGCTAGGTTGCATGGAAACGGAAACGGATACTTTGAAACGAAACGTTTTGAAACGAAACGTTTTGAAACGTGGAAACGTGATTTTTGTTTTTTTATGCTTTGGAAACGTTTTAGAAACGTCTATATATATATATATATATAACTGATTAATATTTACATTCATTTTTATTATATTTACTATATCTTAGAATACAAATAAACAAATATCCATTCTATTTAATCATACAAAAAAATAAATCATTATTAAACATCAAAATTATATAAAAATTCAAAATAACAAAAGTGCAGTATTTAAATATTAAATAGTTTAACTAAGATAAAAATCATAACAACAAATCATAACTAATTGAAAAGTTTTAGCGTTTCAAGAACAGAAACGCGAGTTTCTAAAATAGAAACACAAGTCTCCACTAAGTTTCCAAACTGAGATTTTTAATATACGAGTTTCCAATGCGTTTCCGCGAGTTTCCGAAAGATTCTGATTCCGAAACATTTCCGAAACGTGAAACATACCTTCAACCGAGTTTCCATACAACATAGCTTATGAGCTTATATATGCCTTTTGCAGACACACAAGTTTTATTAAACATGAGGGATGCTACTTTATATACTTCCTACTTTTTTATTTGAAGAAAAAAGATAGGTGAAAAAAGAATGGTGATGCACTAAAGAAGAGGAGTTAAATTATTGTCCTTTTGATGTAAGTATTAATGGTCAAATGTATTCTCATCATAATCTATAAGTTCTTCCACTTCTAACCAAAGTCTTACTTCTTTTTCAATCTACCCTCAAGCCCTATTAACTTAGCCTTGTCGGTTGCTTTTTAGTCTCTATATTCTTTAAAAGGGTCAAAATTCATATTTTATACTTTATTATGATATATATAATTGATTTAACCTATCGAATTACACATCCTATGATTACGCATAGGCAAGATATAAATAGATTTCAAAACATGGGTCGTGACAATTCAGCATTATAAACCAACATAAAGTTGGATTCTCACGCTTGCAAAGCTTTACTTTAACTGTTTCCCTTTTTTTGTAAAGTTAACTACTAGACATTATTACTCGTTACTCGTCTTAAGCTCACTACTTAATTCGTACCCGCAGAGGATAAATATGACTAGGATCAAAAATTAATATAAGTGTCACTGATGGGTATGGAACTTTGGTTTTGGGAGGTCATACACAATATTTTACCAACTAATCTACCGATATATTTACAGTTTTCTATACAAAACCTAATATTTTATCTAGTTTTCGTGGTGTCAAATGACTCCACACCCTATAGTGTGGGTCTGTCCCTGCGTACCCGCTTTGAAAATTCAAGTGTTTGGTGTTGTCAAGGCAAGCACAAAATTGACAATTTATATTGCATGCAAAACCAAGTCAAATATCAAATATCATTATTATTTTTAGTACTTGATTCGTTACTTGTCTGTTTTTTGTCTCATTACTTGCTATTTGTTAAATAATCTATTAAATACTTGTTCATATTTGTCTTTTCTTTTACTTGTATTTAGAATGGACACAAATACTCACTAGTTTTCTTATACTTGTTACTCGGGCTAGGCAAAAAAACATGAATCCAAAAAACCAAACCGAACCCGATCCAAAAAAGTAATACAAAATCCAAACCAAAATTAATTAAATATCCGAACGGGTTCAAAATTTTGGTATCTAGAGAACCGAAACCGAACCCGACCTGAACCGAAATAGATTTATATACCTAAATATATTACTTATTTTTAGATTCAATGTATATTAAAAGCATCAAAAATATATAAGATACTTTTAAATTGTCCAAACTACTTAAAAATATATACAAATAATCAAAAGCAAATGTCTAAAATAACTAAAATATACTCAAAACACCAAAAATACTTGAAATATTTATTGATTTTCTATCTGAATATATATTAAAACCAAACCAATTTATATGTTAATTTTATGTCATTTGACATATGCTATTCCCATTTATTTGTAATATATTATTTTGTTTATAGATTTTGACAAATTTTAAGCATATAATAAATTTAAAATTTAAAAAATAATTTAAATGGGTTATCCGAACCCGTAAAGATCCAAACCCGAACTGAAATTGAGAAATACCCGAATGGGGCTGAAATCTTTGAACCCGAAAACTCGAAATATGAATATACCCAAACCGAACCGAATGGATATCCGAACGCCCACGCCTACTTGTTACTTGTTTCATATCCGTCTTGATTTTTAAATATTCGTCGTCATCTAGTCAAGTATCAAATAGTAACAAATATTAAAAATCAGCTATACTGCTTGTTATCACATGTTATTTACTTAGAGAAGACATTTTAGTCATCGTGGAAATTACACAATGCTTATATATATTTATCAAAATATTCATATGTTTTTTTTGTCTTCTTTAAAATATGAACAAATATTTTGTTTAAAGTAATTCACATGTTAACTTTGGTACAATAAACAAAACAAACTTTCATGTCTATTTCTTATAGAGTATTATTTAGTAAGTAGTTCTTAAATACTCAGAAAAACTCGTAAATAGTTTACAAGTATTCGTAAATAGTTCATAAGTACTCGTAAATATCAAGTAATAAAACAGGACAAGTAACTTGCAAGTAATTCATTTTTGATCAAATACTCGAAATATCAAATACTCGTTTTTAATAAATCAAGTTCAAGTCAAAAAATTTACTACTCGTGCAAAACAGGTTAACTAGAAAGTACACGCAAAATAGCGAATACTCACTTTGTGCCGAGCCTTAAAGGTAACAACTCAACATAATAATACATTTTATCTTCAATCAGTTGTTTCGTTTAGTAATGTTTTCTTTTGTTTTCCATATATTCTCAACACAAAAAAAAACATTTGAAACAAAGTACAATTATTTTTCACCATGAACACTTTTCCATGATTTATATGATATTAGTTGTGATGACCATGTACCATCATATAGAAATCCAATAACTAAAATATGAAATGTAAAAATAACTTAGGTTATGAATAATAATGAATGTGAGACCAATTCTCTGTGTGTCTCCACGTAGGAAAGCGGTTTCCCGGCAGCTGACAAGTGCACGTCATCTCAAACGTCTTTCAGTATCCATTTGCTCATGTCTGATATCCTCCTTAGAGTCCGTTTTTAATTTATATTTTGTGTGAGTTAACATAAAAAATTTACTTTACTTTTACCTTTCATTTCATGTCAATGAGTTGTTTTATTCACTCTTAATCTTTACTTTCCGTAATCTGAGGCCCTACAAAACATTCGCATTTATTATATAATGCGACACAACTGTTGTCTAAATCTTACAAACACTGTTATTCTGATAGGAACAGTTATCTACTCCATCTATTTCATAAGAGTTGATGTTTTGGAAGATGTTTATTGTTTCAAAATAGATGAAGTTTTGGTATATTTATATTATTTTTTTAACTTTATTGAAAACTGTGTAACCAATTAGATTTTGCAGTCATTTTTTTAATTGGTTGAATGATTTTTAAATTATATTTGTAAAGTTACTTTTTTAGAAAAAATAAATTTTTTAATCTTTGTGCAATGAGTCAAAACATCATGTCTTGTAAAACAGAGAGAGTATATTATTTCTCAAATGTTTAATTTGCACCCCAACACATTTGTTTTCTGGTTTTCAGTTTTCTAACATCTTATTTTTTGCAAGATCATGTTGTTTCTTCAATGAATTGGATCTAATATTTGAATATTAATTACTGCTAATTTTGCTCTCATTCTCGCGTTCTTATATTCTTGCAATATGGTGTTGTCTATTATGTATTTGTAGATACACGAATGCCACACTATACTCCCTTTGAAGAAAATAAAACCAAAAATGCCAATGTTTGGAGTAAAAGGACTTTACTAAATCACATCCACCATATTTTCATGGTTATTACAAATACATTATGTAATATATTCATCGTGCAATTTCGTGTTGACGAGACAAATGACCCTCAGCCTGAATTTATGAAGACACTATCATTAAAATAATTTGAAAGTGCCTTAGTACTTGGTTAAACTGTTTGATATAAAAATTACTCCCTCCGTTTTTTTAATATAAGCCGTTTTAGAGAAATTTTTACATTCCAAATTATATGACATTTTTGGTTTTCTATGTAAAATTTATTAACAGTTAATGTTATATGATCAATTGTAATATACATTCTATTTTATTATTGGTTGATTTGTGGTTAGGTAAATAATTAATGATGTTTTTGTTTAAAAAATGTTAAAAATTACTGATTTTTTTAATTTGTGTATACAGTTCTAAAACGACTTATATTATTAAACGGAGGGAATATAAATTTTAAAACGAAAATCTGGTGCCGTAAATTTAACTTCAGCACGTGTTAATTTATCAGATGGCTATATGCTGGGAAGTGATCACCTCATACGTTTTCTTTTAACTTTCGCAAATTATCTTTACACGTACTTAATGGCAGTTATTTGATGACCCAATAATAAACAAAAAAATATTTTATTTATAATGAACTATTCAGTAAATAATTCTGAAAGGTTGTCAACAAAAATTCAGACCTTGAAATTATTAAGGGCATTACTGATTTTGATGTGATTAGACTGCCCATCACTTTATCGCAGAAATATTAATGCATATTATATACTATTGGCATATGGACAAAAAAACAATTATCGCGTGTGTTTATATTTTATCCCCTTTTTTAGTTTCCCAAAAAGTTATCTCTAATACTATCCCTTCGCTTTATTTTTAAAAATCAAACGCTAAACTATTTGTATTTTGTGTCGTCAGTTTCCTATAAAGAAAAAAGAAATTGTAAAACATAAGAAGTTAAAAACAGCTAAGACCATACATGTAAATCAGAAAACACAAATCATAAGCCAGTAAATTCATATTTTCCAATTTTGTTTCTTCAATCAAAATCTCACAAAATTATAATTGTTAACTTTAACCTATCTATATATATACAAATCTTAGTATTGATTAAGTTCGTATGTGTCATTTTATTTTAAAAAATGAAACATCTAAATGCAAACTAAAATCAAAATTTGTGTTTCTTAGAGTGGTCCGACCAAATTAATTGAGATAAAAGTAATAAAATAGTGATAAGTACATTGGTTCTACACTTCTACTGCTTGGTTGACAAAAAAACAGGGTAATTTGTTTCTCAACTATATTAAAATTTTAAATTAAAATTAGAAATTAAAAAAAAAATTGTAAAGATAAAAGAGAGCGTTACAAAGTGTGGTTGAGGTCAGATTTATAAGATTCCGATTTCCAATAACGAAGAATGTAAAATAGCAAAAAAATATATATAAAAAAAAGAGAGTTTAGAAAACACTTTCTCAAATCTCAATTCCAAAGAGATGAGATAAAAGAGAGAAGAGATAAAACCTTTGATGTCCACACTCTCTTTTATTTCTTCTCCTTCTTGAAACTTCCTCTATCTCTCTCAACATAAAAAACGACGTAGTTTTCTCTTGCTTCAATGGACTTTGAAGACAACAACAACAACAACAACGAAGAAGAAGATGAAATGAATCTTCACGAGGAAGAAGAAGAAGAAGACGACGCCGTTTACGACTCTCCTCCTCTTCCTCCACCGTCTCGCGTCCTCAAAACATCCACTGAAAGTCCTGACACGGCCGGAACAACCTCAACAGGCGGTGGAGGGTTCATGGTGGTACACGGTGGTTCCTCCGGTGGAGGAGGAGGAAGCAGGTTTAGGTTCCGCGAGTGTCTCAAGAACCAAGCGGTGAACATAGGAGGACACGCGGTGGATGGCTGTGGTGAGTTTATGCCAGCTGGCATCGAAGGCACCATCGACGCCCTAAAATGCGCCGCGTGTGGCTGTCACCGTAACTTCCACCGCAAGGAATTACCTTACTTCCACCACCACGCGCCACCGCATCAGCCTCCACCTCCTCCTCCTCCGCCGGGATTCTACCGTCTTCCGGCTCCGGTGAGTTATCGACCACCGCCGTCACAAGCTCCTCCTCTTCAGCTAGCTCTTCCTCCTCCACCGCAAAGAGAGAGATCAGAAGATCGCATGGAGACTTCTTCTGCGGAGGCAGGAGGAGGAAGTGGGATTAGGAAGAGGTTTAGGACTAAGTTCACGCCGGAGCAGAAGGAGAGGATGTTAGCTTTAGCTGAGAGTATTGGCTGGAGAATTCAGAGACAAGATGATGAAGTGATCCAGAGATTTTGTCAAGAGACTGGTGTTCCGAGGCAAGTTCTTAAGGTTTGGTTACATAACAACAAACACACTCTTGGTAAGTCGTCGTCTCCACCACTTCACCAGCATCAGAATCCAACTCTTCCTCATCCTCCACAGCCTTCTTCGTTTCACCATGAACAAGACCAACCATGAATCTTGATTTCTTGATCACTGTTAGGGTTTTTAATTTAGCTAATCAATCGCTTGAGGAATTTTAAGAGGGTTTTTATTGTTTAATTTATGTACCCATTTTCGTTTTTCTTGGTGATGATGTTCTTGATGACGCTCTTTCTGTTTAATTACGTTTCTCATTATCAACTTCTAAAGTCTCTAAGGAAATTCATGAGCTGTCTAGCTATAATTACTGACTAGTGCGGATTTTAGTAATTAACATAACATGTGTCAGTGTTTTAGTTCTATCGTGTCTTTCTCTATGAGTATTACATGATTAATGTATGCATTATATACATAATATGTATTTGTTAGCATATGATTAATGGTTTTGTGTGTTTTTCCTTAGCATTATTGGGACATTGTTCCTAATTGTTTCTTAAGTCATTGGTGTTTGAGTGGGAGTGTTATTATTTGTGCTAGACCATTACTTGAACATACACATTTTAAAATTTTGATTAAGTGATGATGTTGTTTCTTAAGTTCTTGGTGTTTAAGAACTAAGATATTTTGTTGATTATTTTTTTTTTTGCACACACACCTTATAATATTTTTTTATTATTATAAGTATGTGTTTGTATACGTACTTCTCATTTAATTGTCAAATGAGTGTAGGACTCGAATGTGGATCGGTCGGAATTTCCTTGGGATGGAGATTTCTACCTAAAATATTGTGTAATGGCTTAGATATAGCGTGGATTCCATATTCACCAATCAGTGTATATATATTTAGATGTTAAGACATTTATTTGTTCCCCCTTGGAAATGAAAAAGGTCAAGTTACATCTGCTAGCTGCTGCAACTGTATTCTGATTCCTGGGAATTAATTAAACTCTTTCACTTGAATAAAAATAATAATAATAAAAAAAACAAAGAAGAAATAATCAAAACATGTCGATGCATCCAAAGCTTCATCGTCCTCTTTATGTCTTTCTAATTGTTTACATTATATGCATGTATACCTGTGTATATATATAGCAATGTTCTTTGGAAAACTGGGGAAGGAGACATGTGGGCTCTTTGGAAGCATGAAGGAGAAGAGATAAAAACATATGGGCACACATACATGTAACATACTAATTATGTTATTCTTCCAAATCCCTAGTTAGACTTTTACTTGTAGTCATGCATTTTTGTTTATTTTTCTTAATTAAGACATTAGTTCATTCGCTTAATTCACTTTATTTTATTTTTTTTATGCATTCGATCTTCTATCCTATTAATTAGTTAATTTATGTTTACATTCAATTTAATCGAGCAATACACTTTTTTTTTATTAGTATCCTCTCTTCAACTAATCGTTTAGTTAGTAATAACGGTAAATTGCAAAAATTTGTAGTAAACTTAGAAGTGATTAAGCCTAGTAATTTTATTCAAATCCTGATGATACCAACAAACAAAGAAAATTTGAATTCAAATGAATAGAAACCTAGGGTTTTGGTGATGACGCAATGAAATATGGGGAGGGAAAGAGGGAACCAAAATGAATGGAAAAGGAAAGAAGAGGGAGATAAGATTCGAGTCCCCATCTCACGGCCACTTCCATATTTAGCCTTTCATGTCTCAACCTCTACATCTCTCTAGAGAAAGAGAGAGACAAATCTACACACAAATGAAGAGACTTGAGAGAGATGCTTTTGCTTGATAAGGCAATCTCTACGCCTTCTCATGTCCAAACTAAGGCTGCACACTCCAAAGTGTGAAGATGACTTTGTGGTCCTCTCTCTCTCTCTCTCTTTTATTTTCTGTTGGGTCCAAAGTTTTATTTTCGCAAATTTCAAACGCGTGTAGCTCAATTAGCTAGTGTACTTGATCGAGTTTGATCAGTACATGTTTGGGCATAACGAGCTATTAACGTTTGTTAAATAAACACGCGATATTAGTTAGCTTTGACTACTTGAGAAACCTAACTAAATGTGTTTCTCCGTTTTTTGTCCTTTTCTATTGTTTATATTGGGTGACATGAGAACTGCCTAATTAATATGGAATCTGAATAGAATCATTTGTTTTAATTTAGATATTGCTAAAACTTCTTAGTTTGCTCTAACCTTTTCCATTGCTTCACAAAGCAGTTTAATGATGGAGACCATATAGGCATATAACACATTTACGATTACAAATTTTATTGAGAGGTGAAAAATGTTTACTCGGCTACTGCAGTAATGAGAAATGTTTGTGCCATACGTTGGAGTCTGGATATGTAATAAATGTTCATAGAAACTAGTGAACCGCAGATATTTTTTGTTTGTGTGCAAAATTTTGGGCTTTTCTTGTGAGCTAAGTTGAATTATTGATGTAAGATGTTTTGATCAGATAAATAAGTATATGTTTTTAAACATAATTTTTTTTCTTTTACTGTGGTCCTCCTTCATGGAATCTTTCAGTCAATACGCAGAAACCCGGACAACGACCCATCAAGGTGTGTGGATGTGTTGTGTATACATGCGTGTTATATCATCATCACCATAATCAACATCATCATTCTCACAGTGTTTTTACTGTGGAATAGTTACTGTCGTTATGCTTCATTTAGGGAATCTAATGTGACCCACAAGCAGGGTTTTATTACCAGCCTTTCAAGCTAAGTTTCAAAACAAGTAATACTATTATAATAAAAAGGGAAGGAAAAAAAAAACTCGATTTGATTGCGTAAAATAAAAAATATAGGACTAGCTAGGGTTAGGGTTTTTTTCCTTTAAATTATATGATATTCCCATACTCTTAGCTTCAAATACTTTGCCCTAATTTGGGAAACTGATGATGATGATCATCATGATGATGATTCACGTGCAATAGGTCAGATCTAAGAAATATCAGTGATATTCTTACAATATTGTTAATTAGAGTCACTTAATTAATTAATTCAAATGATTGTACGATTTATGTAATTACTGAAAGACAAACTTTGTTTTTCAATATACAAAAGAAAAGTATTTTCTCTTTAGTTATGCGTAAAAGAAAAAAGCAAAGGTTGAAAAAAGTTTAGAAACTAACTTTTAGCAACTTTTTTTGCAGGAAAAATAATAAAATAAAATATTTTGTTTTGGACAGTTGAATGACTATGACGACTCATTATGACGACGCCCAATGAAAGAAATATAAAAGTTTGTTTGTTTTGTATTGTTTTGTTGTCTCCACTTAGTCCACTGTCCAAATAGTTCTTCATTTCAAATTTTGCGTGTATGTATATTATATACTGTGCGACCACTACGAAATCTGAATGCGTATAGTTACGTACAACGTACATATACGTTCATGATATTGTAAGTGGTTAAGTACAATTAGTAGTCACAAGAGGGGTTTAATAAAAATAATCCTATACACCATAAGATAGCTGTTATGAATATGATAACTAATATTTTGGCAATTATAATCACTTTTTTTTATCAACTATAATATTTTGGCAATTATAATATTTTGGCAATTATAATCACTGCTATATTACTAAGTAGGATAGCTGAAAAATTTAAGGTATCCGGATCCGGATTCGTCGGATTTAATATTCAGATCCGGATTTGTGGTTTCTGGATATCCGTCTAGATATCATACTACTCGCTGGTATCCAGATCCGGATTCGTAAAGACAATTAAAAAATATTTTTTTAAAATACTAACTTTTTAAAAATAATATATAAATTAAATATTTATACAAAATTTATTTAAATGTATATAATATTAAAATTAAAATATAACATTATAGAACTAATTTTATATATAAATAATAATATATCAAATATAATTATTAATAAAATTAAAATTTTAAAAACTTTTAAATATACGGATCCGGATCCTGATATCCGGACCTAAGAATTAAGATATCCGGATTCGTTTCGACGGATCCGAGATTTTATTATCCGAATCCGGATTCATGTGCTCTAAATATCCTATTTTCAGAGCGGATCTCATATCGAATCCTGATCCCGAATAATAATTTCAGACCTATTACTGAGAGATATAGAACAAATACTTAAAATAGCGAGTTTGTGGGTTTATTATCTTAATCATTTAATTGTAAGTTTTACTATACAAATTAGTATATTAATAAAGTAAATATATCTTAATTCACAATAATTTTTTTTATATTTACAAATTTAATATCTCTATATATATTTTTTACAAAAATCTTTCTTATGTGTATCATCATGATTACGCTCTTAAATATCTAATAGTTATATTTTCATACTCGATGGAAAATAAAACCTAGTGTCAGAAGTTAAACTTTAAAGAAAAAAAGTTGGACCAATTGTTTTATGAAGAATAAAGCGTTAACGCTTCTGTGGTGAAAATATTCGACAAACTAAACTAATACATAAAGGAGGAAAAATCTTCGTATTTTTATCTACACACTATTTTAAGTTGCTCAAAAGAAAAAATTTGCCTCACAAGGTCCGGCTTGGCTCCAATCCTTTCTCATACTTGAAGGTCAAAGTCAATAAGTTGAAGGCTTTGGTTATTACCGCGGGTGTGAAGCAGCTGAACTCTATAGTTCCGTTATTATTTTTTCCCTACTTTTCTCTTTCCGATGCCTATTGGCATCCTTTATTTTGCCTCTTTTCTGCTTTGGTGCTGTTTTTTTTTCTGGTCTCCGTCTATGGAACCAAAACACAAGATGTTATGTTTGATTTCAGTGTTAAAAAAAAATAATTGATGATCGTTAAAAATCGCTGCTGAGATGCCAAACGACATTGGTAGGCCCGAATTATTTAATTTTAATGAACATTTGATTGGCCCGTTACACATAGTTGCTGAACCTAGAGGTTTAGTGGACCTGACTCCAATCATTTTGTAATTTTTATTTGATTTTTCGAAAAGTATTTCTTTTAGTTCTTTCTTTTTCGACTTATTTCTTTTAGTTTGTAAATATTTTGGACTTTTGTTGACCAAGTTAGAAAGCACAAAAGATATCATTTTCAATTAGTGGGCCCAATTCTCAGCCCATTAGTGCCTTGCGCGCCTTATTTACTTAGGCTACACCGTTTGAAAGCGTCTTACAACTGAAAGTCAACCTATCAACGCAACCGATACGGTTTTTTTCCCGCTACATTTATTTGGCGGGAACAAAAAAAAACATTCTCTGTTATTTTCTCTTCCTGTTTCCTACCAAAAAAAGTATTCATATCATTATCATCCTTTTTCATTTTTGGTATGTAGGGGATATATTAAAATATTGAAATTAAAATGTTTTTTCTTTTATTTTATAAATTTGATATGATTATTTTCTTTTCTCAACCTCTCCTCAGACATAATAATAATGATAATTTATTTTAAGAAAAAGACAGGGAGATTTAGGAAAGATGTGTATGGGGAGAAGAGGAATCATGAGTCTTAGAGCTGAAACAACAAGCTGATACTTCTAGAACCCCATTGGGTGTTTGCGACTCACAACGCTCTATCATTTCCCCAATCTTCTTCACTCTCTCCTGCAAACAGAGTTTAAGCAATAAAAGAACCAACAAAGTTTAAAAGCTTGACATTTTGTTTTATCTCTTTGAACAGAAAAAAACACAAACATAAAGATCTCTTCAGCTTTATTTGGGGTATATAAAAAGAAGATCTAAATGCCAACCAGTTTGATTTTTAGATAGCAAGATCAAATCAGAATCAACCATACCACAACATGTTTTGTGGGGACAATATTTGGTAAAAGATGTGACTAGAGTGTGCAGTGAGTGTATGTGTGAGAGAGACAAAGAGTCACAAGGCACACAGCTATAGAATGATATACTTTAAAGTGGTCTTTGGTCTATACGCTCCACTAGTTCTGGAAGTCAAAGGATTCAGACCCATAAACCAGTTTCTCTTTGCTCTTTTTTTTTGAACTTATACTTTTTTATAAAATATCATTACACATGTGTATGCAATGCATCAGTTAGTGCACACACACATATAAATGTGTCACCTTTAATGATTTCAATCTTCTCCACAACTGGCATTTCCTTGAAACTGAACACCCAATTGCTGCTTTATATATTGATATTTAGATTTATGAGATTTTTGGTGGAGTTTTTTTTTTACCTTTTGAAGTAGTGAGAAAAGAGGAGAGAAGGAAGAGTTGTCAAAGTGTACTGTGTACAGTTCTCCAGAAACAGAAAGTGCAACTGCAGCAGCAACTTCAGAAGGTCTAAACTCCAAAAAGTCAATACCTGCTCACTCACACAACCACACCATTATTAGTCCAAAACATTCACCCAAAATCATTAAAAAAAAAACCAAAAGCACAAAAACAAAATAAAACAAAAAGGAGACAACTTTTTTCACCTTTGGTTTTGCTGGCTATCACTTGTAATGATCTGGATATCAATGTGCTGGATGGTTCTTGATCACATTGACTCATCTTCCTCAAGAAATATCTTATGTATGAGCAGGGAGTAATCGCTCTCAACCTCCATTCCAATCTGTTCAACACCAAAAGCTCCATTCTTTGGACTGATTTAGCCTCAAACACAAACTGAGGATGTCCAGCCTGCTCCCAAAATGTGACCAAAACCGCAATTGATTAGCGTATTGAAAAAAAGAACATCTCCACAATTTGAGAGATTAATAGTACCTGAAGATCTATTAGCATTGGGACTTCAGTTTCTTCAATTTTGGCTGCCAAGGATAAACAAGCCACAGCCAACAACTGCACTGCCCAAGTGTTGCCACTCTACAAAATTGGGACTTTTAGACGATAAAGAGCTAACACATTCACAATCTTTTTAGATGGATCAGTGGGAACTTACAGGGAAATCATGAACCGATAAGAACCGATCCAAGTAGTTCATAGATAAGCAAATACACATTGGTCCAAACTGGTGTTCCTCACAAGCCTGTGGTAATAAAAACAAGAGATACATCAAAAGGTGAGCTTTGAGAGATCTAAAACTCCAAGATTTAAGTAAATCTATTTTGATCTAATATACACAACAACACACTCTTTATGTCTCAGATCATACATCAAAGAGAATGTGATTTTCAGAATTCAAACTCATATGGATGATATTAAAGCTGATCAATTTAATCAAAAAAAGGGAAGAGATATAATAAAAGATCAGACCTTCAAAATCCAATTAAGAGCTTCTCTTCTTCTGACATTCAAATCAAAATCACCACTTCTGAGTCTGCTGATGTAATCATCACTTGGCAAAAGCTGCTTCTCCTTCTCCATCATCTCTCTGATGAACTCATCGCTCTCCGATGGAAAACCCATCTGAGAAATCGAGATTTCAGGGAAAACGATCGGAGCTTTGTCAAGAATTATGACGTTGTCTTCATCACCAACGTTGGTGATCTCTGTACATAAAAGACTCAGTTCTAGATTGTCTGCCATTATAACAGAGTGTTGTTCAAAAAAGTAAAAAAAAAATGTTCTTCTTTCCGATCTAAATTGTTAAGACAAGGATTGTCATCGAAGAGATTGGGTTTTTGATTTTTCCTTATGCCTTCGTGGAAGGGGGTTTTGTTTTTTTGTTTTGTTTTTGGTTGATGGGTAAAAATGTAAAGGGAGGAGCTTTTTATTGAGGAAGTGATGAAGAGGTATTTGGTTTTTTGGGTAAGTAGGTAATGTGGAAGAAGAAGATGAAAGAGTAGAAATTTGAAAACAGAAAAGAAAAAGAAAATGAATTGACTATCATGGTAACAAATGTTTCCTCATTGATAAATTTATGGGAATGTGTTTAAAATTTGTTGTAATAAATAGACTCAGTTGGTTTGGTTTTATTGGTTGTATTTTTGTTTTTGGACGATGAATCTAGTTTTTCGTGACCAAAAAAAAGGATGATGAATCTAGTGAATATTGGGCTGAGTTGTTTTTTATATTTCTGTGTATAATTTTTTTTTTATAGGCGATAAAATGTTTTTAGCATATTTTTGTAATTACATAGATGCTAAAATAACTGATGTTGAAAATTATGATCACATTAGTATACAACTGTATTCCATGATTTTATTCTTCATTTTAGTTGCAATAAATATAGTCTGGCTAATAGTTTAAAACAATATGAAATCCATTTCAATTCTTTTATAAAAAAATAAAATGTGTCTTCTTATCTTATGAATTTTAGTATTATAGGATCAATATGGTATTTTCAATGCACAATATTTATAAGATTACAAGATTAATTTTTATATTGTGATATTGTTCTTTTTTGGTAAAAACATTCGTCGAACAATGAGATCTTCTAAATTCAATCAAATCTAATAAAGTATTTAAATTTTAAATTATAAATTTATCAATAATTATGCTTGAAACATTTGCTCTTATTGATCTTTGACTACTGTTTTGACTAGTCTCACTTTCTGTTTTAATAGTACCAATTACTACATCACTGCATATGCATTTTTGATGGATTTGATGATAGTGTCAATTACTACATCAGTGCATATACATTTTAATGGAATTAGTAGACATGTATAAGAACAATTTTATATACTAACTTGGAATGACCTTTGTTTTTACACAATATGGTCTTTCTTTAGTATGGTTTTATTTTACCCAAAGATGCTGTCTTCTGTTTTACCCAACACATAAGATTAACTATAGGGTCTTTGTTTTATATATCATATAATTACTTGTCCCCAAGTGGTGGTCAAAATTTCGGACCCAGACCTAGGGCCTCTATATGGCTTCCGGAGATCCTACATTAGTATTTCAAAAGAATAAAAATAAATTAATTATCGTTTTACCAAGTGTTTCTTTCTTTTGATGGTAGTAGTAACAACGTGAACTGGAATCACGTGCGAGCTAAACAAGCGTTTGTGTTTTTTACAATCTTTATCTTTTCTGAAAAGATTGGTAAGAAGAAACAAAGGTTTAAGTAAAGAAGTAGTTTTTTGAATTAGAGCAAAAAGACTCGCCCTTTATGATTTTCTTCTTCTTCTCATGCATGCAAATGCCAGACAAAAGTGGTCCATGTACACCTTTGATGTTTAGCTTATCTTTGTGTGTTCTGTGAGAATCGAATTTTTGGATCCTGACTCTGTATAACTTTCTTTATGGTGAATATATATTTTTATGTTTAAGCACGCCTATGGTCAGGTTGACTCAACTTTACCCTAATCACATGGCATGATGGCCCCAATCCGAGATTTAAAACGGCTTTATCCTAATAGTAAATTTTAACGTAAAAGGTTGGAGTCGGAGAAGAACTCATACACTCTAGCTAAGAAGGAAGAAGCTTTGACGTGCAACAAAGAAACCAAACCGGAGCTAACCGGGAATCATCGACTAAAACCAAACCAAAATCTGTTTGTAGGATTGAGCAAGATGATTTTGATTGATTTTAATTGTATAAAACCAATAAATCAATGAATAGAAAACCAAACTGTAAACACTCCCAAGTGAAATCCTGTTTTTACCAAGTCCTACATGGCTACATGCAGCGTTTCAACACAGCATAGAGAGCCATAAAAGAGGGGAGAATTTCAGTCCAAGGCTCTCAGCTAAGATTTGGGACACTGAATAGGTTGCAGTAATATAAACTTTTAATAGAAAAAGGAAAAGATGATGATAAATTAAAAAAGAAAAACAGAGTTGGAACAGAGAAGCAGATAACACCAAAGCTGTGCACATAACCGTCATAAACAGACCATTTTTTCGACAAGTTTTACAGCAAAGGGGGTTCTTGAGTTTGAACTAGATTTTCGGTCATGGTTGCGGGGAAATTACATAACCGTCTGTTCTTCCACAAACAAGATCTTCAGGCCTCATCCATCTGCTCCTGAATAAAGCAATCAATCATTGAGTTTTGATGTCATAATCCAAATAGTGTTACAAAGTTATAAGAGTATCTATGATCACAACACTTAAAAACGTATGCAGATGAGGTGATTGAATATGAGAGAGAGAGAGCAAACCTGCATGTCGGAGGTCCAGAGGGTTAGGTTGTCCCTTAGCAACTGCATGATGAGAGTACTGTCCTTGTACGACTCCTCTCCCAACGTGTCCAGCTCAGCAAT
The DNA here is from genome assembly GCF_000309985.2 of Brassica rapa. Lineage (NCBI taxonomy): Eukaryota > Viridiplantae > Streptophyta > Magnoliopsida > Brassicales > Brassicaceae > Brassica > Brassica rapa. The sequence goes on from NC_024800.2 coordinate 20,028,167, forward strand.
GGCTTCCTCGAAAGCCTGCAGGTAAAACAGAAATTAAAAATGCAATGATCAGATACCTCGCAAGTCATACTAACTCTTGTATATGTGATGCAATTGTTCCAGATTCAATATGCACCACTAACCTCTTGCACTACCTAATCCCACCCTAAGTCTGTCATTCTAATAGATTCTACTGACAAAAGGAATAATTAGGTTAACGTGAGTCGCAGGTCAAAAAAGTAATAAAGAAGATGACTTTTAAAAATCTCTGGTATGAAAAGAAGTGGGTCCGTTCAGAAAGAAGAAAGAGGCTACTTTTCATTGAACAACTTCTCTACTTGTAGTAATTTTTCAAAAATTCATTAACATCAATCCAACACAATGAATGAGAAAGATTGGGACACAAGTAGTCCACTAAGTCACTCAAAACATCATCAAAGCAAAAAAAAAACAACGAATAATGTTAGTCTCAGAACAGATAAGCTTCGAATTCTTCTAGTTGAAACAAACATGCAGGTCTAGAGAAGGAAGAAAGAGGTACCTGTTTGGCCATGCTACAAGCTTTCTCAGAAGAGTTGAGAATCTCGTAGTAAAACACCGAGAAATTGAGAGCCAGACCCAGCCTGATCGGATGCGTAGGCGCTAGATCAGCAACCGCAACGTCCTTCCAAGACACAACATTCATATGATCAGTTCGTTTCCATTAAAAAAAATAACAAAAATCAACAAACAATTAAAAAAAAAAACCATGAAATAGAGAAGCAAAAGTTGACTAGTTTAAAAAAGCTCAAATTGAAACCAATTAAGGAACTAATCACATAGTCTAAGCTAATAGCCCATACCTGAGCAGCCTTGTAGGCGATCATGGTATCTTCGGCAGCAGTCTTCCTCTCATCTCCAGATTTGAACTCGGCCATGTAGCGATGGTAATCCCCCTTCATCTTCAGGTAAAACACCTTCGACTCGCTAGCCGTAGCCGAAGGGATCAGATGCGTATCGAGCAGCTTGAGGATCCCCGAGCAGATCGTCGAGAGCTCCCCCTCCACCTTGGATCTGTAATCCTTCACGAGCGACACGTGCTCCTCGTTCTTCCTGCTCTCTTCCTTCTGCTCGATCGATGACACGATCCTCCACGCCGCTCTGAGAGATCCGATCACGTTCTTGTACGCCACCGAGAGGAGGTTCCTCTCCTCCACCGTCAGCTCCCCCGCCGGCGTGGCGGAGCTTACCAGGCTCTCCATGAACTGGACCATCTCCTCGTATCGCTCCGCTTGCTCGGCCAGCTTCGCCATGTACACGTATTGGTCTCTGCTCAACGTCGCCGCCATTAGAGAGATCCCGATTTTCTTCTCCTTTTTCTTTTTCTCTTTTTTTTTTTTGGAGTTTGAAAATCAAAAGAAATTTCTGGAAGAAAATAAGAAAATAAGGAGAAGAAATAAAGGCTCAACGCCGAGTCATCATGAGCTGTAAAGGGAGTTCTCTCCACTCGCGCGTGAATGAAACTCTCGAGTGAAACGACGACGTTGGTTGAATAAACTTTAAGAGCGTGAGATCACGTGGATTATGTGAGGCGTATGGGAAGATGGCTTAGCTTCCAGCCCAGTTGACACTGTTTAAAGTCAAAGTTAGAATATGGGCTTTTTGAGTAAATGGGTTTCCTGAAGCCCATTAAGCTATAACTTGCTGGCTAAGCATATGCGTTTTCGGCGTGACCTGGACACAACTAACGCGGTCGGAGAAAAAGACATATGAAGACAAGAACAAGTTGTCTAAACTCTTCTTTCGCATGATATAATATATGATACTACTATTCTTTTTGCTTAACGAATACTATTATTCGTTCTTAGATTAAAAAAATGTGTAGGCAGTAAAAAAAAACATCAGATTAAAATGCGAACTGTGTATTAAGTGCTAATAAATGAAATTAATTAGTTTACATTTTCCAATATAATAAACATTAAGCACCGGATCAAATTCGTTGTATGAGGAATTGATGAAATTGATGCATAGTCAAAATGGGATAATTGAGAGATCCCGCAAGACACCGGTTTGGCAGGAAAAAAAGAAGAAGTTGGTCGATAAAATGCGACCACATCATTAGAACGAAATCTAAAGAAATTGATTACTCATCCTTTTAATAATAGCAAGTTGTATAGAAAATTGTTTAAATAATAAAAGCTGGGAACACCTATTGATACGTAATAATTTAGATATTAAAAACTGCTAATGCTAAATACTCGTAAAATGTTGAAAAATAAGAAAGACTCGTAAACTGCAAATAATACTAAAGTTTAAAAGGGGGAGTTGAAAATAAGTAATTTAGCAAAAAAGAAAAAAAAAAAGAGAGTTGAAAATAAGTAGATTAGTAACAGGTAATACTTGACAAAAAAAAAAAAGTAACAGGTAATACGATTCACAAAAAAAAAAAAAAAAAAGTAACAGGTAATACAGGCCTGGACAGAGGCGAGCGTAACGTTGCCGTTATATGAGAAAAAAGGGCGTGTCTCCACATGCCACGTGGGGTTGACGCATTCGTCATAAAGTCTCTCCATCACCGTTAATTAACGTCTCCATCCAACGCCGCTCTCATCAAATCCTTTTCACCGTAATAATGCATGTGTATATTTTATTTTCCTTGATGGCGCAAGTTTTACTAAAACACAACACAACACAACACACTGATAAAAAAAATAAAATAAAAAAGAAGGAATATACGAACCTCTCTGATCTTCCCTTTTCTTCTCCTTCTAATCCATCGTTTTCGTCTTTCTCCATCTATAGTCTCAGTGAATTCGACGCCGACTCAATGACTGTCACTGCCCGATATTTTCCTTCAGTTTGAATACTTTTAACTTTTTTTCAATTTACTGGGGAGTATTGGTTTCACACTTGCTGCTCTCTCTCTCTCACTGTGAAAATCTCCAGAGATTCTTCTTCGGATTAGTGGTAACTGGTAAGCTAAATGCATTGGGCTGATTTCGTGTTAGATGAGTAGATCGATTCGCGAGTTTCCGTTCACGATTTCGCCTCTCTTTCATGTGAATTTCGTGCAGCAGAGATTACAAAAAGTGGTTCTCATCTTTCTTTCTTTATCTACATTGCCTTTGCTCGTTTCACTTGAATTTTGCTTTTATATCCTTCGATTCGTTTCAGTTGCTGCTATGTGCTTAGGAATGTGAATCCGAATTTGATCGTTTTAATCTCTGTGGAATCTAGGTCAAAGATAAGGAGCAATGTTCAGGGAAGCAGGCTTAAGAAGCTTAGGAGAGGTATGCTTCTCTCTCCAATCTCTAGTGCTTGTTTATTTATTTACTCTTATTTTTTTGTTCGTTTGAACATGTTAACAGGATCATGTTGGTTCACGGTGGACGATTGGTAACCGTAAATTGGATGCTAAGTCTGTTTCCAACGGTGTGAAAGCTTCTCATGGTTTTGGACTCAGGACTGCTCCTCCCGTTCCTTCGGCCACTAAACCTGCTGCTGCTGCTGCGAGAGGTAATCATAAAAACGGTGGCTCGAGTTCAGACATGGACATTGCTTCTGATTCAGATGAAGAGACCTTCGAGAGACACCACTCGCCTCAAGATTATAAAACTCATGCTCGCTTCCCTCACGTGGCGGCAGCTCATAATGGTGGACTTGGGCGTAATGTACATTCCTTTTACCCCTTTTGAAGCCTTTTTAAACAGGAGGGAGGTTTCCTGAGTTTATTATAATGTTTACAGGAAGCTGAGAGGAACAATAATATGTCTTCGCATAACGAATGTGAAACAAGGAGAAATGTTGAGGCTGGAACTACGGGAAGGACTCAGAACGGGACCATCACTTCAACGACTTCATTGCTTCCTCGTTTCCCAACCTTCCACGCAAGGTTGACTAACTTGACTTGCATAGCTCTCTTATAATTTGTTTCTCAATAATTAATTTCTCCTCTGTTTTGAATGCAGTGAGCAAGGTCCGTGGTCTGCGATGATTGCATATGAAGCATGTATGCGGCTATGTCTTCACTCACAGTCAGTGGATAGAGTCAACGAGGCTTCTTACTTCCTGAACAACGAATGCAAGACAATGCGAAAGGCATTTAGTTTGGAGAAATTCTTCCTTCAATCTGAAGAAGAGTTACTTGGAAAGGGACCTTGCGAGTTGGTTACCGAGCCATCTGCTCCAAAAAATAAGAAAACTATTGGAAAAATTAGAGTCCAAGGTATATACTCTCCTCACATTGCATTTGACCTTTTGTATCATCTGCAGCGTTTGTGCTTATATCACAGTATTGATTTTGTACAGTTCGTAAAATTAAAATGGGATTAGATCCACCGCCTGGCTGTAACATTGCATCACTGACGGTCCCCAAGGAAAAGCTCGTAGTTGTCCGTCGCAATATCGCGGAGCTGAATTTGACTTTATCTTCTGGATGGAAAGCAGCGAAGAAAGTCCATGTCACTCCTCGTGTTCCTCTTAATGGTTCCTTTTCACGTCAAAGTCTGGCTTACGTGCAAGCAGCTGCCCGCTACCTTAAACAGGTCTCAAAAGCTGTTAAAAACGAAGTGGTTGCATCTCACACTGGATCACAAACTTATGAAACAGTACAAGGTATTTATTTGCATTGTGTTTTGGACATTACTCACTGTCTTATGTTGGATCATTGGGATCTGATTTTTTCTTTTTTTTTTGTTTCCAGAAACATATTCATGTTCATTGAGGTTGAAGAGCTCCGCTGAAGAGGATCAAATTAAGACGCAGCCTGGATCCAGCGAGGCGTTTATTTTGTACGTGCCCTTGTTTGTTTTCGTGATCATTAAAGACCTTCCTCATAGGTGGATCTTAATATACATTTCTCTTGTAGCTTGCCAGACAGTCTTGGAGATGATTTGATTAGTGAAGTTCGAGATTCGAAGGGGCAACTTCTTGGTCGTGTTGTAGTTCAGCTAGCAGCTATTGTTGATGATCCGGTAAGATTCTCTCTCTCTATCTTTCTCAGCTTTATGTTTTTAGAGTCTATTAGATAATGAAGCTGAGGATCTTAAGTTTTTTTTTTTGGCTGAACCAGAATGAAAAGGTGCGATGGTGGCCAATATATCACGAACCAGAGCATGAACATATTGGGAGAATACAACTTCATTTAAGTTATTCAAGCAGTCTAGATGAGAAAACCAAGTGTGGATTGGTGGCAGAAACGTCAGCTTATGATATTATCCTAGAGGTGGCTATGAAAGCAGAACAATTTCAGCGAAGAAATTTAGTGTTCAAGGGCCCATGGCTCTGGATGATAACTCGATTCGCATCATATTATGGGATTTCAGATGCGTACGCAAGATTAAGGTAAGAATCGAATGACAAATAATGGTTTTTGAGTTGTCTTAAAATTATCTTTGCAGCAATTAAGCAGTCTTGTGAAAATTTGCAGATATCTTTCTTATGTCATGGATGTTGCTTCGCCTACCAAGGACTGTCTTGATCTGATATATGATTTTCTACTCCCTATAATAATGAAAAGCAACCACAAGTCTGTGTTGAGTCATCAAGAGGTGGGTTATCTTGGATCTTCTAGTTGCTTATCTTTTTTTTTTTTTCAAGTAGCTTGCTTACTTCAACCTTTGGTGCCTTGTTGACAGAACCGATTACTGGGGGAAATTGACGAACAAATTCAGCAGATCCTTGCTTCAGCATTTGAGAATTATAAATCACTTGACGAGCTGTCTTTCTCCGGGATGAAAGATGTATTTGAGTCTGCTACGGGGACTCCAGCACCGGCAATAGAATCATCTGTCAAGCTTTATGCTCTTCTCAACGATGTATTAACACCTGAGGCACAGCTGAAACTTTGCAGATACTTTCAGGTATCAATCAAACTTTTTATCCGTTTATTAACTTATTTTCTCATTCGTATGTTGATATATTGAAAACCATTCAGGCTGCTTCAAAGAAGAGGTCAATAAGACATTTATTGGAAACAAACGATTTACTTAACAACCGTAGTGAAGGTGCTGCACCAGTTGATCCGATGGCACTTACAGCTTCTTATCAAAAGATGAAGTCTCTAATATTGAGCTTTAAGAACGAAATATCCACTGACATTGCTATCCATAACTGCAATGTGCTCCCAAGGTTTGTTTTCAGACTTTCCAAGTCAAAAATGTGCAACATATATGTTAACTTAGATATACATTTATGATTCTTTCTGTCAACTCTCAAGCAGCTATATAGACCTTCCAAATCTTTCCGCGTCAATATATAGTGTGGATCTTTGCAATAGGCTCCGGGAGTTTCTTCTCGTATGTCCTCCTCCTGGACCATCACCTCCTGTTGTTGACCTTGTTATCACAACTGCTGACTTTCAGAGAGATATTACTAGCTGGAACATAAAGTAAATTCACTACTATCTACTACAATTCTATCTTATATCTCCTTTTCACACTTTCATGTTACCGATAGGCACTTACATATTCTGTTGCCATGTTGCAGTCCTATTAAAGGTGGTGTGAACGCCAAAGAGCTATTTTATTCGTATATCACAAACTGGATTGAAGAGAAAAGACGCGTTCTATACGAACTCTGCAAGCTAGAGACGGTACTAATTAATTGTCTACTGCAGAACGTGCTAAGGCCCTTATTCTAACGCAATTTGAATTACATTCTTCTTCTTTTTTCCCAGGTAAAACCATGTGGTGAGATCTCGGGATTGACTTCTCCTTTTGTGGATGAGATGTATCAGAGACTCAATGGGACACTTGACGAATATGATATTATCATTAGGCGTTGGCCAGAATATGCAATATCCTTGGAGAAAGTAAATGAAACAACAAAAACTTCATCTTCATTCTTTAGACTTCAGTAACAATGGCCTCACATCGCATGAATCAGTATAAGCTTTTGAGATTTATTATCTTCTCCTTCTTCTAATGTGTTGCTGTTGCTCCTTACAATAAAGGTTGTAGCAGATGCAGAGAAGGCAATAGTGGAAGGGATGGAGAAACAGTTTGCTGAGATTATATCTCCGTTGAAGGAAAGTAAGATCTTTGGGCTGAAAATCGTCAAGAAGTTCACTAAAGGCGCACCTAACCCTTACGCTGTGCCAAAAGAGGTATGTGACTCATTGTTTATTATCTTGGATGTGTAAGAGTAGAAGACAATAACACAATCTTTGGTGAAATTTCAGCTTGGAGTTCTTTTGAACTCGATGAAAAGAGTGCTTGACATTTTACGGCCGAGTATAGAGAACCGGTTTAAATCTTGGAACTCATACATCCCCGACGGAGAAAACAGAATCTTGGGAGAGCGGTTGAGTGAAGTTACAGTGTTGTTAAGAGCCAAGTTCAGAAGTTATATGCAGGCACTCGTGGAGAAACTCGCTGAGAATGTATGTTGTTCTCTAAAACTTGATTTTGTTCTCGCCACCTTTTGTTGAAAACCTTGTTGATGTTTTAATTTGTGTTAACAGACGAGAATACAAAATCACATGAAGCTAAAGAGCATCATCCACGACTTAAGGGAAACCACAGCAGAACCAGATGTTAGAAACCGAATGACGGCATTGAAAGATGTTCTAGACAAAACCATCGATCATCTACACAGTGTTTGTTTGCCGGATGTGTTTGTATCGGTCTGCAGAGGAATCTGGGACCGGTTGGGACAGGTTCGAGACATCATTAAATCAGACTACGTTAGCAGCATTTTCTTCATCATTTAACTTAACGGGTCTCTTTCTCTTTCAGGATGTGCTTCGTCTTTTGGAAGATAGGAAAGATAACGTGACTTGGCACAAAGGCCCGAGAATCGCAGTTTCTGTAAGTTTTGGTTTAAACTCTCGTAAACAAAATGTTCCTTTTGTTTGTCTCTCTTGTCTTATCTTATGCTCCGATGAGTTCAGGTTTTGGATGAAATCTTTGCGACACAAATGCAAAGCCTGTTAGGGAACGCTATCAAGCCTGAGCACTTGGAGCCGCCGAGATCAATGATGGAGCTCAGGTCTATGCTATGTAAAGATTCTAAAGACTACAGAGAAGGAGGCTACAGCTACTAGTGATGTGAACCGGTGAAGAATCTGGTTCTGATGGTTTTTGTTTCACCGCAAAGTCTTGTCTATGGTTCATTAGTATGTTGAGATTTTGAACAAAAACATTGAACCAAAGCAAATGTAGTTAACAAAAAAAAAATAGCGGTTGCAATTACAGTAGTAGAAACGAGCAAAGTTTAATCAGAGCTGAGACGAGTAGAAAGTGTTTGGTAGTGCAGTCACGCATGTTGTTGACTTGTTGTCAACTACGGTCAAAGTCAATTATTAAAAAATAGACGTCGCCTGAGAGATTCGAACTCTCGCGGGGAAACCCCATGTACTTAGCAGGCACACGCCTTAACCACTCGGCCAAAGCGACTCGTTGTTTATCTCATTGTTAATTAAAATAATATAGATAAGTCAAAACAGAATAAATCAGACATTGGTTTGGTCGGAAAGGGACCAAAACAAAAAAGAAAAGAAAGTAGAAACCGTAAAACGACAAAAAACAAGTGCACGTTGATTCCCTCCCTTCTTCACTTTCTCTCTCTCTCTCTCTACATACAAACAGACCATTTCTCATTTCATCTTTTCTTCTCTCTCTCTCTAGCTTTTTAATCTCTCCAGATGCCCAAATCCTTTACACTCCGTCGCCACCGCCGTCTTAGATTCCATTTGCCCTCTTACTCCCATCACCACCGTCGCCGTCTACACCCGCCTCCTCTGCATTCGTCAAAATCTCATTTTAAGCAATGCTGATCACCACCACCCTCTGAGGGCTTCTTCTCTCTATCAGAGATTGATTCTTTGAAAGAAAGAAAAGAAAGATGTCTCCTTTTCTCCTAATTGGATGCCTGATGCTGGCTTTTCTCCTAATCCGCCGCCAATGGAGATCCGCCGCCGTGAAGCGGGAGGAGGTTCTTCGGCTTATCTCTTTAGCCACCGAGGAATCTTATCTGGCAGCAGAGAAAAAGGAGGAGGAGGCTCGTGCCACTGTGGACTACTACGGCTCCTCTTCTGTTCCTCCAGATGTTTATAGTTGCGCTGTTTGTCACTACCCAACAACTACTCGCTGCGCTCAATGCAAATCTGTTCGCTACTGGTTCGTTCTCCTCTCAAAGTATAGTTTTTTTTACACAGTGAAAGTTCATTCTTTTACACGTTTGAGCATCTTGTAGTTCTAGCAAGTGTCAGATTCTTCATTGGCGACGAGGTCACAAGGAAGAGTGTCGACCGCCTCCTCTTCATGATTTCGACAGAGAAGAGGATAAGTCTGTTAAGTCTGATGGTAATTTAAAAAAAAAAGACTCAAGCTTTAGCAAAATTCTGTTTCTATTTGTTGTGTGTGTGGTTTTAAATGACTTGGAGCACTATGCAGATGGGGAAGAAACAAATATTGAGTTGCCATCTCGTGGGACTGAGTTTGAATCATCAGCAGCAGATGATGGGCTAACTGGTATAGAGACCAACGAGAGGGTGAATAATGATGGCGTGTCAGTTGATCTTGCCTGTGACATCTCTACAAGTAGGTCTAGTGTTCAAAAGGTACAACCCAAGTCTGAAGCTGTGGACTTCACTACTTCTCTAAACGAAAAAGATAATTTCTATGAGACGAAGCCAATAAGCAGGAAGAAGTCACATAATCGCACAGAGAAGGTCGAATCATCTAGAAAGCATTCCAAAGGGAAGAGTGTTCTATTTACTGATGCAAAGCCGCAAAATTCACGTAGGTCAGTTGATACGGTTCAAGTGTCAGCTTCGAATCATCCTTTTTCAGTGGAACATGAAGGAGAAAAGATTGCACTTGGACATGGGAAAACGACATCTGAACCATCTAGTAGTGCTCCTTCTGCTGCGCTGTCGTTTTCAACTATTCCTTTACCTTCAAAAGCTATTAGTAAACCTAGAGTATCACAAGCTTCTTCAAGTAGTAGTGTCTTGAAAACATCGATGCAAAAAGTTGTTCAGCATTTTAGACCCCCAAAGTCGTCTAAACTAACTCAACCTTCCACTTCTGTCAATGAGGTTAGGTTTCTCAGAAAATATGCTGCCATTTTTTCCATATTGATGTTATTAATTTTTGTGTGTGTGTGCAGATGAGCTTCTCTTATGAGATGTTTGTCAAACTTTACCGTGATAGAATAGAGTTACAGCCATTTGGCCTTGTCAACTTGGGGAACAGGTATTCATCCATCTTTTAACTTTTTGTTACTGAATGTTTACTCTTAAGTTTACTTGGTACTTATCATTTATATGATTACACTTTTGTAGTTGTTATGCAAATGTTGTTCTCCAGTGCTTGGCCTTCACTCGGCCACTTATTTCTTATCTAATTAGGGGAATACATTCTAAAGCGTGTAAGTTTGCACAACCAAAACCATTTTTTACCACTCTTTACTGTATGTGGAAATCTTATCTTGGTAGTTGAATTTTTACAGGTCGAAAGAAGAGTTGGTGTTTTGTTTGTGAGTTTGAGTTCTTAATTTTGAAGTCAAGGGGAGGAGAATCTCCTCTGTCACCTATCAAAATCTTATCAAGATTACAAAAGATTGGGAAGCATCTTGGCCCTGGAAAGCAAGAAGACGCTCATGAATTTTTAAGGTGGTTATGCTTTTAGTAGCTTTTGCCGTTTTTCCTTTATTCAGTAAGGTGAATAACATTGTTGTTTCATAAGAATGTCAGGTGTGCTGTTGATACAATGCAATCTGTTTTTCTCAAAGAGGCTGATGCAGCTGGTCCGTTGGCAGAAGAAACTACTTTAGTAGGCCTTACGTTTGGTGGTTACCTTCACTCCAAGGTTTATATGATTACCATCTGAATCCTTGGCTTTTAGTACAAAGTAATCTTAGTTATTGAGATTTCATTGGTGAATTATATAATATAAATACACAGATTAAATGCATGAAATGCCTGCACAAATCTGAGAGAACGGAGCTGATGATGGATCTAACTGTTGAGATTGGTGGAGACATAGGAAGCCTAGAAGAAGCACTTGCTCAGTTTACAGCCTATGAAGTCCTAGATGGAGAGAACCGGTACTTGTGTGACAGGTATAACTTGAACATGTCTTTTTCGAAACCAAAATAAACTAATAACTCCAAGCTTATCATTTTTGTCTTACCACAGATGTAAATCTTACCAGAAAGCCAAAAAGAAGTTAATGATACTTGAAGGACCCAATATTCTTACTGTGGTGTTGAAACGTTTTGAGGTGAGAGAGTCTTGATCCTCTTCTGAGTGTCTATTATTTATTTGTAGGGTTTATTCAGGAGATAATGATTTGTTTGTATTCATGCAGTCTGATAACTTTGGGAAGCTGAGTAAACCCATTCATTTTCCTGAGCTTCTCGATATTAGTCCATACATGAGTAACCCAAATCATGGGGATCATCATCCAATGTATAGTCTCTATGCAGTGGTGGTCCATTTAGATGCCACTTCATATTCAGGTCATTATGTTTGCTACATCAAAAACCTTCATGGAGACTGGTTCAAGATTGATGACAGCAATGTAGGTTTCACTAACATTGTTATTATACCATTATATATTTTTTTTTCTTGATTCTTGATGTTTCATTCCTTATTGCAGGTTTTCCCGGTTCCATTACAGACTGTGTTACTAGAGGGAGCATACATGCTTCTCTATGCAAGGTAAGTTGTGTGAACATTATCAAACCCCAATGTTTGATGTGTTTGTAATATCTGAGAAAGCTTTGTCTTTGACAGAGATTCTCCAAGACCGGTGAGCAAGAACGGTGGTGGTCGGAAATCAAAGGAAAGAAGAAACTTGTCTGCAATCCCGTCGAGACACGACAACAACAGCAAGAAGAAGCAAGAGAAAGACAGTAGCAGCAGTTTGTTGCCAAGAGTAGATTTGTCCAGTGGAAGTTTATCATCAATGTTCAGCTCATCAGAGACAACAAGCTCATGCAGCACAAAAGACTCATCAGGTTTTGAGAATTTATCAGATTACTTGTTTGGTGGAGTTGAACAGGTTTGGAACCAGGATCCATCTTCTCAAAGAGTTTGATGTCCATTTGTTTTACTTGAAACAGTAACCAAAAATAGAAATGTAATTTTTTTATTTGTTCATCTTTTAAGCCAATTAAAATTGTGATATATAATTTATTAATTTAAACTAACACTATCTTACTGGAAAGTAAATAAATTTTTGGTCAATTGCCGTAAGTTGTAAAGTTCACTGGCCTTAGCAAGATTCTAGTGAGAGCTTCTTTTAGCTAAAACTGTTCTTAAACACAATAACACCATTAGTGGCCGCAAAACACTACAGAGTACACAAATACAGAGAAATCAAAAAGTATATTAACCCTCACAGTACAAAAAAAACAAAGCATACTTACATAAAATAGAGAACATTTTGTTGTTGTTTCATGTCGATTTGGTGGTATCTTTTAAGACACCGCCTTTCTCAAGCTCTCCAACGAGGTCCCTAAGAGAGGGAACCTTCATGGCTAGAGTTCTGTAGAGTCTGGAGTACCTAGCCCTTGTGCCATCAGCTGTTCTCGCCAAAGCCAGTGAACTAAGAGCTTCAGGCAACGGACCAAACACTTGTTTCATTTCCTCTAAGCTCATGTTTTCTAAAACCGAAGGTCTTGGCACAACTCTCACGATTTCTCCTCCTTTAGGTTCTTGAATCCGTGCATCCGCTTTGATCACGAGCTCCGAGCTGGAGTTAGCTCCGCATTTTATGATGAACGGAGCTGAAGAGCCTCCCGTGTTGAACTGCAGAACGTTCCATTGAGACACATCGGTTTCCGTTGAGGACATCGAATCTAATGAGGGTCTCTTTTCTTCTTGAAGATTGTCCTCTTGTTCTGGGATTGTCTCGACCAACTGGCGAGCCGTAGCGATTTCTCTCTGTGCACATGGATGATCAACGTCAAGAAGAGAAGGCATTCGTTCAGTGAGTTCTTCGAGAGACTCGAGTAATGCTTTCTTCTTGCTTTTACTCAAAACGTGGACAGAGGCTTGTCTTGTTATTTCCTACATGAATCAAACAGTTTTTTTTATCAAACCATCGAAGATCAAGTAAACACTCGTGATGATAGAGTTATGAACTACCTTCACTTGCTTCAGTATGGCATCTAGAGAAATGAGAGAAGCTAATCTCGCCTCTTCGGCTGCTGTAGAAGGATTTTGAACTGGAGAACTGCCTTCCTCCAATGTAAACAAAGCTGCATCACTTCTCATTTGTTGCAAAATCTGTTTAACAGATCATGAGAATGAGGATAACAATAATAACAGCATAAAGAGTTTTATTCTATTTTGGGAAAGGGGGTTACCTTTCTTCTTTTGTGGTCAACAGATTCAAGAGCTGATCGAAGCTTTGCTACTTGACTAGCATCTTCTGCTTCTTCCGAAGCCAAAGTACCAGCAATATCCTAATAAAACATCCCCTTATAAGAAACATCTCACATGGCAAACAAGTTCTTAACCGAACAAGACCTAGACGTCAACATAATCATTTTCACATTCTACATAGCGTGCATACCTTTAGATGCTGCATCTGAGAGGTGTAGACACGTTTTGCATAATCGGATAAAAGCTGTCCCAAAGCATCTGTGTGAGGTGGCACCGCAGCTCCTACCCCAGCCATCCATCCATCCATAATCGCTGTGGAAAGAAGCTCTAACTGGCCTGTGGTTCCTCCAGAAGCATCGTCTGCTGTAACAGAAAGAAACTCAAAGCTTTCTGCAAGCCATGACCTGATCTGCCTTTGCAGTTCACCAGCCGGAGTGTGGACAAACAAAGCAGCCAAGGGTTTGTTTCCAATCGCAAAACTTTTGGCGTCATCTTGTATCTCCCTCAGCTTTCCTCCAGTCACTTGTTGCCTCCCAGTATCCTAATATCAAATTTATAAGCAAGAGAAAGTTGTCTGTAACATGTTTGTATCTCGGGTGCTCATTTATTACCTGGTCATGTCCACGGATTCTTGAAACTACGGATACCAACTTGCTTTTCTTGTCTGGCTTTAAATTTACTTTAAAGCCATGTACCTGCTCTTCATAGTATCGAACTGGGGATCTACCAGGGCTGCTACTCCCGCTGGAGCTTCTAGTTCGACTAGTGTAAGGCTTCTCCAAAAAGCGTTCAACAGGAGAAACCTACAAGAAAGTGGACTTAGTCAAAGCACAGGAGACGCAAAAGCCAAAAGAGAAATAACTCTAGTAATATTTATTTATGCTCACCTTGATCGACTGAAGCTCAGGTGATCGCGCAAGTAAGGACCTTATGTACAATATCCTGACTCGAGAAACAAGCATTGTATCCATTACTCTTCTTGGCTCCATCTTCCGGATGAATGAAAAGACAGCATCTCTGATCTCAGCAAGGATCTCATGCTCTCTGGAAGCACCAGCCTTTATGACTGCTGCCAAAACCTGTAAGTCAACAATAACACCAATAAACATTTGAAGACATATCCCAAACAGCCATACATGTTTAATGAGAAACAGACTTTACTTCAGTGGCAGTACCAGCCATACATGCATTCCTGAAATATATAAAAGGGTATTCAACAAAGAAAACTATTAACCCAGTGGGAGTACCAGCATCAGAAGCTTGTTTGCGCCATCAGCAATGGCAGCAAGACCTTCATACTGTTCCGGATCAAAATCATTCAGAGCAGCTGTCAAGTATTCTCCAGCTGGAGTGGTTTTTACTATTTCAGAGCTGGGTTTTACTACTGTAATTGCGCCATCATTCTTATCTACTGAAGATGGTAAAGCACCCACACTATTTTTCCTGAAGAAAAAAATATTACAGTTCAGGTGCCAAGGATGGCAGAACTGTAGATTTAAAAAAACTGTTCAAAAGTGATCAAATAATTAATTACCTGTCAAAATCTGCAGGCTGAACTATTGGTGAAGCTTTCGATGATGGGCTAGAGACCTATATTACAACAATGGATGAGAAATGGATAGCTGATACATAAGTATGCTCAGCGTAGGCTAGAGAAAAGAATCACCTGTGTCGAACCAGCATTTGACTTTTCTGTTAATCTGTCAAACAATTTTTCATTTTCTTCATGCAACCTCTGCGGAAAGCAATTATACTCTCTTTAGACAAAATGTTCCAAGTCTAAATATAATTTCAGTGAATTCGAAAAATGGAAGAGTCTATAAATGTGCCCAACAGGAAGTCAATGTATAACCTCAATCAGTGCATCACGTTTTTTCAGCTCTTCCTCAAGTTTCTTGGTAACAGCAGAGGAATCAACTGTGCTCCCAGCTGTTCTGGGATGAGATTCTAAGGGATCTGCCGATCTTGTTGTGTCAGACTTAAGGGCTTCACTCAGTTGTGATTCTAAGGCTTTAACTTTAGACTGCATCAATTTATAAAGAAGATAACATTATGGCTATCTTTTCAGAAGGTTACTTAATGTGCCAAGGTTCAGAAAGTAGATACTAATGTAGGACCAACCTGGAGATTTTGAATGGTGGAATCTTGTTGTTGCACCTGAAGCTTTTGCTCCTGTTCTAACTGTGAAAGTTGAGTTATTTGATTTCTTAATTGAGAATTCTGCTCCTTTTCTATGTTATGCTTGTCTGCAACCATAGTAGTCTCTGACTGCACGAACGAAAAAAGGTAAATCATTAGCAGAACGAAAAATTATAACGAAAAATTAGATAACCAGACAATATCACAGTCAGCACTGAAGAACCTTTAAATCTGATTGCAGAGTGAATGAAACTCTCCACGCCCTCTGTACTTCATTGTAGAGCAGTACACATTGGTCATTTGCTTCTTTAAGTGCTTGTTTCAAACCCGTAACCTCTTGTTTAAGACGCTGAGTTTCCCTCTCTTTCTCCAATACCTCCTTCCTGGCATCATTTGCCTGCAGGAAAACAGGATATTTACTCTACATATTTTCGAACTACGTGAGCATATACAAGAACAGCAGGTTAAGCTACAAAGTATCAATGTCAAGAGACGAGAGAAGAAGGAAAGAGAGGAGGATGTCATTCTCCAGTTCCACTTACCAAATCTCTCCATTTCTTGATTGTGTCTCGATTCCCAAGGCTTGGTACCGTATTCCGAGCTCTAGCGGCATAGTTGAGGCATGACATTATCTCAGACAAGTTCCGAGCACTTGGACAAATGTTGACGATCATCAATGTTTTGGAGCTCCCCCCTGCACATTACATGAAATTGTAAAGAGAAGTTGAAGCACTGGGGGGAAATCATCAACACAGAAAATATAGATGCACATGTAATGGAAAGCAGAAGGATTTACCTACTGAGTCTGCAAGTATTCTTGTAAGAAATGAGTTCTCGTAAGGAACTGTATCTTTCTTTGACGTCAGAGAGGATAAAACATCTCCCAGCCTACATGAAGAAAATTCTCAAAGAGTATTGGAAATGCAGAAGTTTAGGCAAGGGAGGGAGCAAAAAGAGGGAACGGGAAAGGACACTTGAACTTACGCAGAAATTGAATTTGTTACATGGAGAAGATCAGTGACGTGATCTCCATTGTCATCTTCCACAGTTAATCCTTCACTTCCAGCCAAGTCAACTAAAGAGAGCTTGCTATTTACACTTTCTCCCGTAATTGTGTTGTTGTAACAGATGTGTACTGAGACAATCCTACCAAGAGAGTAGATGTCCAAAAAGAAAACATTATGACATTGAGAATCTTAGCAGAGATAATATAAGGGTTAAGCATGAAATAAGACATACAGATGGGTCACATTAGACTTTGACTTATCATTCCCTCTACTCTGAAGTGCAGATTTCAGGATTCTCAAGAACTCCGATGGATTATCAACCTTCTCCTGAGAGATCTCTATAACAGATTCTCGTAAACCCATATTGATCTTTGGTAAGTTGCTCTGACAACCCGGGAGTAAATCTCTGATCTAAAAAAACGAAAGTTTCTGAATTAGAAATGGTCTTCAGTTCCCATTACATTATCATGTTTCACTAATAAACGAAAGCCAAAAATATTAAGACATGAAACAAAAAATAAAAGGAAGGACCTGTTCGTTATAGAGCTCAGAAACGGAAACAGAGAAACTGAACTGAGATGTGGAAGTTGAATCAGAGTTGGCCAAGTCAATAAGTTCCTCAAAACAACGAGCATATAAACCACGTTCCTGATTAGATCCTTCCTGAGAAAAAGCCAACAACATATCAATCAAATTAACAGAGAGCAATTGCGCGATATATAATATACGATTATACTATGAGTGCCCATGAACTTGCCATTGTATTCAAACCCCATCATTTAACATGTTCATTTATTTTTAACCCCCAGTTAAAAGTTCAGACACAGAGATACCAAACAAGAACTATACTTATTTTTAAAATTTCAACGAGTAAAGGGGAAGGAGGGAGAACCATGGTGTACGTCTTCCCGGCGTTAGTTTGTCCATAGGCAAATACAGAGACATTAGATCCATCCAGAGCGGATTGCATAAACGGTTGGACATCACTGAACAGTGAAGCTGAAGAAATTTTACAGAATAAGTTCCGAGTTCTAAGGAATACGTACAGTACTTAAGCATGAGTTAAGATTGCATTTACAGTGAAGCATGAGGTATCTCACCTTGACCAACATGAGGTCCATAAACTCTGTCAAACTCAAATTCCTTCTTGGGGTTGGATAGAGTATCATCACCAGTGTTTACACGTACGGTGCAGTTATCAGGAAACTCAATAATAGAGGGTCCCTCGTCTTCAAACAAGGGCCTTGCCCGACAAAATACCTTTACGTTCCCTGAAAACATAACACATAAAGTACACATTCAGGGTCAAGATAGAACAAACCAAACTGCTGTAGGTAAAATGATCAAACTATAGATTTAAGGAGGACAAAGAAAAAGACACCTTTGGTGGTGAGTAAGTCGTTGAAGAGCCTTTTCTTCTCATTGATAAGTGGAGATATCCTAGCCTCAGTCTCAAGGGCATGTTGATCTGTGATAAGGCTATGCAGATAAGTGAACAAAACACATGAAGTTCCAAAATGGGCAAGAGATTGCTATCTCTTCTCAACATTTTCTAATCCAAAAATTCTTACTTTTGCATCAAAAAATAACAAAAGGAGGGGGAAGTTAATAACTGACCCAATCTACGACTTTTATCAGCGAGAACACCTAAGTAACGAGTAACCCTCTCAAGCTTGGCATTAGAATACTCTTGAAGATCAATAGCTTCCTGTCTCAATCCCACATAATCATCCTTTGCAAGCTGTTCAACCAAAACAAGCACTTCCTCAACACTTAAATATACATATCACCTAATTGCATAGCCGCAATAGCATTTCACCTTAAACCTTACACTAACGTTATAATCTCATAGTCACTGGACATATTACATATCCACATTCAAACCTAAAAGACAAAATAATCGATATCTTTAAGAAAATGCTTCAGACCTGAACTTTCTCCTTCAAACTCTGAACCTTAGATGCAAGCTCCGACGAGAGCGGTGGAAGCGAGTTCTCCGGGATCGAATAACCTCGAAGCGGAGTCCGATTGTCCTCACTGGAAGAAGGAGACTTGTTCGGTTCGAACCCAGTCACCTCCCAGTTCCACCTATTGTTCTTCTCCCCCATTCCCTAATCCACGGAAAAAAAAAACCCTAATTTCTATTCCAGATTTGGGCAATCAACCTCAGATTCGTTGCCAAGAGCATTCAAAAGTTTTTGAATTTATTACCAAAACTCTTTTCTTCTTTCCGGTTTGCCTCTTTGTCTCTTTGAGATATATAAAAAACATCAAAGGCGGAGGCTTTTCTTTTCTTTTTTTTTCTATTAGAACTATGCGACGTCGTTTTTGTTATTTTTTTTATTTTATTTTCTTTTGAATTTTTATAAAAATATTATATGATGGAGACACTCAGAGACACCAAGGCGTCTTCTGGGACACAAAAATATTTTGCGTTTACGACGCCTTCTCGTGTTCCATTTTCCTTCTTTATTTTTTCTTTTTTTACTTTCTGATCGATTAAAAATACTATCAGACAGAGTCAGTAGCCAGTTAGATTAATATTTTCCTTATTTTTCGTCTTTTAGATTTTTTACGAGTATCCTGAATATACATACAGTAGAGAGACTATAAAACTAAACACAATGAACACTTCAAATTTACGGTGCAATGAGTATCTGCAATTGCACTACATTATTACCATAAAGGATATGGGTGCATAAGATGATAATCATTACAAGGTGCAATAACAATCGATTTTTAATTGATTACTATATGATAATAATAACACACGCATATGCTCTTTATTGTTATTTTAATTCTTTTATAATTTTTTGGTCCGACCAGATAGCGTGTCACTGAAGGTAAATAATTAGTATTTTCACAGAAAAAAATTGATTACAGAATTTTGGTGGGTCTACCTTATTAAAGACGAACCACCACCAGTGAAAATAGAGCTTGTGAGGGTATAGAATAGTTTCTGAAAGCTCGGAATCAGTAATGTGCTTAAAATGTCATTTCGTATTAACTATATAAGGCCCAAATTCTAAATCATTTTTGGACCTTTAGCAATATACTCAAAATATAGGGCCATTGCTTATTTGGGGTTTTAGTTAGCTCAGGCCCAGATGATTAGACTAATCCAAAATTATAAACTTTTTGAAAAAGCCTACAGTAGTTAGTGTCAATGCTTAAGACATATAATTGGCAAAAGCAGATGATGTTATTGGATTCCAGTATTTTGTTGGTATTTAAATGTTTCTCCATCTCATCCACACCACTGATTTGGAATATTAAACTGGTTAACATAAGAGATCAATATTAACTTTTAAATGCTTTAATGGATTTCAGACCAAAATAATTAATGGTTGTGGTACCATATTCTTTAACTTAAGCTTTTTATATAGTTACCTTTTGATAAGTTGCGATTGCGGTGTTAACAATTCCGCAAAACTTTATACATATTTTTAAATGTACGAAACCTTTGATATCATTCAACTCATATTTTGTTTCTTTCCCTCCGCTTTTAAAACCTTTAACATATGACTTAACTTTTGCTTTCTTTGATAACATATCATCAACCTACAGCTAAATTATTTGGAGAAAGTATGATAAAATTCTGTAAAATAAGAAGAATCATATTCTCACGTTATGTTTCATCAAAAACGAGTCCTTTGAAAATCACTTTCATCACATACTACTTTCTTTTCTTTTTTTTCATCACATAATCTATCTTATTAAAACTCAAGTACAAAATGAGATTGTTTGGAAACATGTATATGAGTTTAAAAAATAAGAGTGTTTGGTAATATGGATTGTAGTCTTTTAAAAAAATATTACTTTTGTTTGGAAATGAAGATAGTAGTATTAAGCAAAAAAGCAATGGACTTATGTTATTAAGAAAAATTGAAAGTCCATCATATTATAAGAAACTATCTATTTGGGTCAGTTTTAAAATGAGTCAAATCATTTAAACTTTTTTTTCTAAACTAACCATAAAACAAAATTTAAACTTTATATACATATTTCAAATCAAAATAATAATTTAAAATTGATTTATATCATAAATTAATTGAAAAATATACATATATTCAAAAATAAAATTTTACTAAACTATTTTTCAATAACCATTACTTTTTTTTGAAAATAAGGATAGTATTATTAAGCAAAAAAGTAATGGGCTTATGTTATTAAGAAAAATTGAAAGTCCATCATATTATAAGAAACTATCTATTTGAGCCAGTTTTAAAATGAGTCAATTTAATTGCCTAAAACTTTTTTCTCTAAATTAACCATAAAACAAAATTTAAACTTTATATACATATTTCAAATCAAAATAATAATTCAAAATTGATTTATATCATAAATTGATTGAAAAATATACATATATTCAAAAATGAATTTTTACTAAACTATTTTTCAGTAACCATTATAAAAAATGTTGTCAACATATATATAAGAAAAATACAATACAAAACCCAATTTGAAATACCAACTCAAATTATGGTTTTTATATTTCATATTAAGTTTTAAAAATATAATATATGTAATTATTTATATGATGGTACATATAAAATACGACTAATTATATGATGACAATATACGATACATAATAATGACTAGGGATGGGCTTTTGGTTACCCATACGAGTTTGGTTCTGATCGATTTGCGTTTCGGATTTTCGGGGTCAAAGATTTCAATCCTATTAGGATGTTTCTAGATTTTGGTTTGAGTGTGATTCAGACCTTTGCGGGTTTGGTTCGAGTTTGGATCCATTTAAATTATTTTTAAAGTTTTAAATCATTATATATTTTAAATTTATCAAAATCTATAAATAAAATAATATATTTCCTATAAATTTAAATAACATATGTCAGAATACCTAAGCTTAACATATCAATTGGCTTGATTTAAAATTTTTGGATACAAAATCAATAATTATTTTAAGTATTTGTGGTGATTTGAGTATACCTTAACTATTTCAGATATTTACTTTTGACTATCTATATATATTTTCAAGTATTTAAACCAATTTAAAAGTATCATTCTTGATGTTTTATATATGTTAAATCTAAAAATAATTAATATATATAAGTATATAAATATATTTTTAGATAAATTCGGGTATCCGAATACTTCGGTTCAGATCAGATTTGGATCTCTAAATAACAAAACTTTGAATAATTTGAATATCTAATCAATTTATGTTCGGGTTTGGTACTATATTTTCGGATCGGTATCGGTTCTGTTCCTCGGATTCATTTTGCCAAACCCTAATAATTACATGAAAAACAAATATCAACATATTTTTCAAAATATACATCCGCGCAGGCGCGCAGATTAAATATTAACATATTTTTCAAAATATTTTGCTATCAATTTTGGTTCGGGTTTAGTATTACACTTTCAGATCAAGATCGGTTTCGTTCTTCAGATTTTGTTTTTTTTCAAGCACTAATATTAACATAAAAAACAAGTAGCAAAATATTTTTGAAAAATACATCCGCGCGGGTGCGCGGGTCAAAATCTAGTACTTAGTTATGGGTAAAACCAAATAAAGCTCTCACGTTGTTGCCTAATTAATTTTACAAATCTTGAAATCCTTAAACTTTAATTTAAACCAATATGAGTTATCTTGAAATCCTTAAACTTTAATTTAAACCAATATAGAGTGTAAATCTTTCCAATATATATAGCTGACGAAAGGGTTATTTTCTGATCCTACAATCAAGATTTTTGATAAAATTCTATAGTTTAATTATTTTCTATTAGGTTAATTTACCTACCAGAATATTTGATGAATTTGTTTAAATTCTTGCCAAACATAAATAAGCATACCGTCTTTCTTAAGTTACGTGCAGACTTTTGCAGTTGCTTAGCCAAACATAGATAGAATCACATTTATTAACGGGAATTTTGAAGTAAAAAAGTCGGGTGAAAAGAAGATAAAGAGAAATTAAAAGAAAGGACACAGGGCGAGAAGAGTGGATCTTTGTGATGGACATGAAAATCTGAAGTCAAGCTGTAGTAATGTGAAGAACACAACAAAGTGTCGGTGGTGCCTCTCTACACATATTCTCATAATTATTTTTTTTTTTTTTTTTGCAAATTCTCAAAAGCCTAAATATCGTTTCATCATGCCTATATATTAGCTGTCTTTTTGGAAAATAAAAAACCTGTCTTTATCTGTCCAACGGTCCAAAAATCTAATAAAATAAGAATATCGATAATGCACTCTTACTCCCAAGGTTTTTCACACTTTTTATTGGAATTTTTGTTTGATTTATATTTATTCCCACGAGAATGAAACAGGCAAATACTAGCTTTCTTCTCTTTTTATTAGCTGTAGATAGTGCCACTAAATTAATCCACAACCACTAGCTTATGTGTGTGGTACTATGTCTATGTGTCAGTTTTAGTGATGGTGATGTGATTTTATTAGGCTTTAATTAGTTACAGTAGTTCCAAAGGCTTGGTAATCCTAAACAGAAAGATGTCATTCTATGCTAATCACATAGTCATATAGAACCGAACGCCATATTGTCATTTAGTATTATTATTTGTATGCTAATAAATCGTAAAGGCTGCTCAATGGGTTGATTATGGAAAAAAATTTGTAATGGTAGAAGAAACGATTAATTATCTATACTATTATTTGAGAAGTGAATTAGCTTACTTGTCAATTTTTCCATAATTTTAGAAATAATTATATAATCATTATTACTAATCAATAGTCATAATAATTTAAATAAATATTTTATAATATTAAAAATCAAAAGTTTTGAAAATATAATGATAATTACATGTATAATCCACATTAATATTATAAATATTATCTCAAAAATAATTAAAAACATGTTGGAAAAAAATATTTTCATCTATTTATTTTGTGTTTATCTACATCTTTCTTTCTTATTTGCTAATTTTAATATAATTATTAGTATATATACACATATAATAATTAGATTTATTTATCATTATACTAAAATATTAAAATTAGTTTATAAAATAACAAAAATAATAATTTATATTTGTTTGTAAACTTAATATTTCATTGCATAGTTTTCTCAATTATTAAATTTATTTTAGTATTAAAGTACTAAAATAGTATATAATCAATAACAATAAATTTGATTTGTATTTGTTTGTTAACGTGATTTTTTTTGTCATGGTATTTTCATTTTTATTCTTATTCTTATTATTCAGTTGAAATAATAACATTTATTTGTTATTAAAGTTGAAAAATTATTATTTTTTGTCAACAACAATTCCACTCCCATTAAATAATAAAAGAGAAATAGAGATTGACTATAACATATTTTTCTTCATTATAGCATTTAGAAATGGATATAACAATATATAGAAAATGTTCACATAACATATTAATGTTTTGTTTGTCAACAAACTTGGTCTGATTGAGTGTTTATTCAGTTATTATGGGAGGTATTTCACAATATAATTATACAAATATCAATAGTTTTAATTAATTTAATTAATGTAATGTGTAAAGTTGGCTTCGGTTAAATATTCTTGTGCTTTTGATTTATTTTGAGATTTTGTAGGTTTTAGTAATTTCAAAATTTTGGTTTAATAGCATCACTTTATATTAATAATTATATATTTATTTATTTAATTAGATATTTTTTTTATAAATTAATATAGTAAAAACATGGTTAAAGATAACAACATATTTTAAAATAAAAAAATATTATTGTTGTTATCCAAATAATGTTTTAAATCAATACAAGTTAGAAAATTAAGAAATTGATAAATTAAAAAATAGTTAAAATAATATTTGATTTAATTTTTTTGATCTTTTAAATAATTATATATTTGTTAATAAGTATTCATAAAAGAATTATGTCCGCATGTGCGGGCAAAACACCTAGTTTATAGTATGTAGTATAAATTTTAGCAGTATAAACAAATAAATTTAAGAAATTATTTGTAAACTTTTAGATCATGCATATACAAAAATACCAATTATAATAACATATACGATTTTTATAGCAGACAAATTTACATGTGGTATTCGAAAATCTACTTATATTTTGCTATATATTGATCTTGTACCTTTAGTTATGCGAAACGGTGGTTACTTATAATTTTTTATTGTTTAGGAAGTCAATTTCAGTTTAAATATTATTTAGAAAAATAGATCCAAAAAAAGAGAATCATGGAAACAAATATAACACTTGAGGTAATCATTTGATATTTTTGACTACTATACTTGACTTCTGAGATAACTAACCTCGTATTAATATAGTTTTCCATATACATGTATGAAGACTAGAAAGTGAATTAATTTAGAGAAATACATGTTTTAATTTTTGGTAAGTCAATATATCATTTTGTCATTTACTCATTTAGTGTGATTTCTTTCTGTAATTATGCAACGTTGTCATTCAGGAGTCTTAAAAACAATAATTAAATTAGTGAAAATCGGCGCAAGAAGCCAAAAAAAAAAAGTGTTAATACAGTGTATCCAAGCAAGAAAGACGGGGGACCCATTGGAGAGACAAGACATCAAAGTTAAGTAACAGGTGTCCATGTGAAGACAACTTCACGCGCTCTCTCTTTAACACTTATAAACCGTCCTGGGAAATTGTTGTAAAACAAAAGCTTGTAAATAAGCGAAGAGAGACGAAGAAGAAGTAGAAAGAGAACTAAAATCTCGGAAAAAAGTAGAGAGAAAAAGACAAGATAGCATTCTGATTCATGTGATTTACCTTTTCTTCGATTTTGCTCTCGTGCTTCTCTGCTCTGTCGTTTTCTCGACGGGTTTGTGATCGTTCTTTTATTTTTGGGTTCCTGAGCGTTGATTGGTTATAAAGCCTCGAACTTTCCCGGAAACTGGATCTGGGTTTCTCTCGTTTCTACACTCGCCTTGGAAAAGAATGATGAATCTTTACGCGAAAGACAGGATGATTCTCTCTGTGCTCTTATTTGTCGTCGTTTTGATTTGCAACGCTTCTACTTCGTCTTCAGCATCTGTAAGTTTGGATAAATAATTTTTTTTTTTTCACTTTGAGTATGGTTCATGGTTCCAGAAATAGTAATTTGAACTTTCCTAGTGAAGAAATTTCGCAATTTGTATCCGTTTATAGAAAGTTTAAGAGACAGAGACATCAACGGTTGTAATGTTTGTTGATTGACTCTTCTTCTTTTGTTGGTTTGTTGAATTTTAAAGTTAATTAACCGTTTGGTTAAATATCTATGGATTTAATAGAAAATTTGACTAGTTTGAGACCGAAAGTAATAACTCAAAAGACTTGTTCAATTTCAAGTCAATGAGTCTCTCTTAGGTAATGAAAGTTCTTTTGATGGATGCAGGACGCGATCACAATAAAGCCAAGACATTTATCTTTACTAAAGAGTGCTTTACAACGGGTATGAATTTTTTTTTTTAATGATTATTCATGATCTCTTTGTTGATTATTTACATTTCAAAAAATTAAATGAGATGTTTTTGGTTATAATTTTAGCCAAGTGGAGAACAGTCTGAGCTATGGAGGCCAATGACCGATCAAGGATGGAGTCCATGTCTTGATTTAGGAAACTCCCCTTGTAAGCATTTTGTAAAAAAATATTATCTCATTTTTTTTTCAGATTATATGTCTGATCGATGTCCTCTCTAATTGCTACGGAGCAGCATTACCGGAGAAAACCGAGGGCTACATTCAGGTGTTTCTAGATGGAGGACTTAACCAGCAACGAATGGGGATATGTGACGCAGTTGCAGTTGCCAAGATCTTAAACGCAACCCTCGTGATCCCTTATCTTGAAGTGAATCCTGTTTGGCAAGACTCAAGGTAATGTTGTTGTTTTCTTGATAGAAAGTCTACAAAAGAATGTGTTGGCTGAAAAGTTTTATGTTCTCTGTTTTGCAACAGCTCTTTTGTTGATATCTTCGATGTGGATCATTTCATCAATACCTTAAAGGATGACATAAGAATAGTTAGAGAACTCCCTGAGGAACTCTCTTGGAGCACAAGAGAGTATTACGGCACGGCGATCCGTGAAACCCGAGTCAAAACCGCTCCTGTTCATGCTTCTGCCAAATGGTATAGAGAGAATGTCTCACCGGTTCTTCAAAGGTACCTCTCGTCTGTTAACTTTTATTAAAAAAACATGTTTGGTTTAAAAGCTTTTTGTCTGAAAGGGTTTGGATCTTTTTTTTTGTAGTTTTGGGATAGCTGCTATTTCCCCGTTCTCTCATCGTCTATCGTTCGATCACTTACCTGCTGAGATCCAAAGGCTAAGATGCAAAGTTAACTTCCAAGCGTTACGCTTTGTCCCCCACATTACATCGCTTGGTGACGCTCTTGTGAGCCGTCTTAGAAACCCGTTGTGGAGAAGCAGGAAGGATAGAAAGAATGTGGATCATTTAGGGGACATGACAAACTCTCACAGCAGACAAGAGCCTGGGAAGTTCGCTGTTCTTCATCTTCGTTTCGACAAGGTAGATTCACTTTTTCTCACAAACGTTTTGATGATGTCTGTTTGAGTTGTTTGGTAGTAAGAAGTTTCTTTTCTTGTGTTTATATATATAGGACATGGCTGCGCATTCGGCTTGCGATTTTGGTGGAGGCAAAGCAGAGAAACTTGCATTGGCGAAGTATAGGCAAATGATTTGGCAAGGAAGAGTGTTGAACTCTCAGTTCACAGATGAAGAGCTGAGAAGTCAAGGACGGTGTCCGTTAACACCAGAAGAGATGGGACTTCTTCTAGCTGCTTTCGGTTTCGACAACAATACTCGTCTCTATCTCGCGTCCCACAAGGTCAAACTCTTCACCTACATTGCTTATCAATGTTCTAATCGATGTGCCGACCTTCTAGACTGTAAATCAGTTATAGCTTATTTATGTGAATCAAATCGTTTTAAACCATTTAAATCAATCTTTTTTTTTTTTTGATCAACATTTAAATCAATCTAAATTGGTCTAAATTTAAGCAATAATACTAGTTTAAATCCCCAAATATGCTTTTTGTATATCTAATTTTTATAATTTATCAAAATAATTTTATAATTAAACGTAAAAACTAAAATATCTGATATAAATGTGAAATGTATAAAAAATAATATTTCATTAATGATTAGGCTTTGCCTAAACCTCGAATAATTGCTTGTAATGCAGAGGAACTCTGTTTTTAACTGGGATTTTTTGTTTTTTTGAACCTTCAGGTGTATGGAGGAGAAGCTAGAATCTCAGCACTAAGACAAGTGTTCCCAAGAATGGAAGACAAAAGAAGTCTTGCTTCTTCTGCAGAACGAGCTCGTATCAAAGGCAAAGCTTCTTTACTAGCTGCACTTGATTACTACGTAAGCATGCACAGCGACATTTTCATCTCTGCGTCCCCTGGAAACATGCACAACGCTCTCGTGGGTCATCGAACGTTCGAGAATCTCAAGACGATTAGACCAAACATGGCTTTGATAGGACAGCTTTTCCTGAACAAAAGCATCACGTGGGTCGATTTTCAACAAGCACTTGGTGAAGGGCACGTGAACAGACAAGGACAGATCCGGTTAAGGAAGCCGAAACAGTCCATTTATACTTATCCGGCTCCTGATTGTATGTGCCATGTCTGATTAGAATAAGTCCTTTAGATTGTTTTCTGATAATAAAAAGCTCGGTTCTTGATGAGAGGCTGGTTTGGTTCTGTTTTGAGGCTTAATAAAAATAGTTACATTATGATAGTTCATAAGTACAAGTCATGATTATTTTACAATAAATATGTTATATTTCATATCTAGTGTAACACCATACGAGCTTTTATTATTAGTAATAATGCAATGCTGGTGACGACAAGGATAAATCAGTAATTTGAGGAAAAAATAATAAATGACTCGAGTGGATAAGCCTTAATTTTTAGCGGACGATACTGACAAGTGTATAGAATATGCTATTTGTGATATATTCAGATTCTGATTAATGCACTAATTATCTTGGAATTATCTTTTTCCTGTTAGCTATGCATTTTGATAAATTGAATTCCATTTTTTTTCTGCTTAGGTATGTATCTGGACATGTCTATCGACTGTCTCACGGATTTAAAGGTCGCCATAATTGAAAAAATAAGGAAGGGTTTGGTATAACTCAATAATTACACATAAATTCACAATGAGTATTACTCCCTCCGTTTTTTAATATAAGTCGTTTTAGAGAAACTTTTTTGTTCCAAATTATATGTCGTTTTCGGTTTTTTATGTAACATTTATTAGTAATTAATGTTGTCTGACCAATGATAATATATCTTCTATTTTTCTATTGGTTAAATTGTGGTTAGGTAAATAATTAATGATGTTTTTGTTTCGAAAATATAAGAAATTAATGATTTTCTTAATCTATGTGCATAGCTTCAAAACGACTTATAATAAAAAACGGAGGGAGTATTAAGCAGAGTCACTATAATTACACAAAATTCCATTCAGAAAACTAGAAATGCTTTTGATTTCGGGGGAAATACATGAACTTACATTATTTCCGATCATCATTATACAAATTTTGTTAAATAGTACTAGTAAGGAAATTGATTCGTTGAAAACTTTAAAATATAAAAACCTGTTGGTTAATTAGTAGTATAAAACCAAACCGCAATATTTGACCCCAAAAAAAGAAAACAAAAAAGAAACCGTAAAAATATTCCGCCTTTTGTTGGTTATTAAGTAAAAATCCTGTGTAGTAAAGTCTACAGTAGAAGAGTAGAGAAAGAGTTTCCAGTGAACCAAGTAAACCGCTAACAACCGTCGGATCGATCTTTATTGGTTTGGCAGGAGGGGAGGGCCCAATAGAAACGGGAAAGGAGAGTAGTATAAATGAAGCGGAGCAGACGATGGAGCTTCTTCAAAAGTCAGGCCAAAGTCAGAGAGTCCCAGAAAGAGAGAGCGTCGCGATTCTAGGCTTTCTTCCCCATCGTTCGATCTCAGACTTCTCTCTCTCTCTCTCTCTCTCTCGGTAATCTACGTTTCGGAATTACCGGAGATTTCTATCAAAAACTCTTTTTCTAATCTTTTCTTGCCGAATTTGCCGGTGAATCATTGCCGTGTTTTAACGGACTCGGAGGCTTGCTTGATCGTCCTCCTTCCTTGTTTCATCATTTTGTTGAATTCGCTTTTCTATTTTTAGGCGATCTGGAGAAGCGTTTATGACTTTCTATTAACGAAAAATCCGCTAGATTTATTTAAATAATAATTAATACTAAAGAGATCTCCTTTCTGTGGAATTTTCATTGAAATTGGAGAATTGACTAGAAAAAAAAAAAATCTGATTTTTATTTTTGTGATGGTCACATCGTAAGCAGTAGTATTAATGGATTGGAGATTTTCTCATTTGGTTTTATGAATCAGTGTTTGTTTGTTTGTTTGTGTTTGGTCAGTGTCATCATTATGTTGACATTATGATTTGTTTTATTAATGAAACAAGAGGATGATTAAAAAGGGTAACTATTTATTGTTGACAGGTCGGAGAAGATAAAAGGCACCATTCATTATTGATCTATGGCTGGATGATAAGAGTTTTTTCTCCGGAGGTTCGGAGTTTTTTTTCTTTCTAAAAGATGGCAGTCTCTTTCCCTCGTCTTCCGAGGTGGTTGTGTGGTG
Source organism: Brassica rapa (assembly GCF_000309985.2). Lineage (NCBI taxonomy): Eukaryota > Viridiplantae > Streptophyta > Magnoliopsida > Brassicales > Brassicaceae > Brassica > Brassica rapa. The sequence goes on from NC_024800.2 coordinate 20,058,192, forward strand.
GTAACTCCAAAGAGAGAGATAAGAAAGAGTCCAAAGGGTCTTCTTCACTGAAGAAGATTTATAATAAGACTGGATCTTCTTCTTCTTCTTCTACTACTGTGAAGAAGATCAAGAGAGGATGGATTGGTAGAGGAGGTGGAGATGAGGAGAAGATCATGGGGAATGTTTTGTTTCCTCAACCAGATGATCCAGAGTGGTCTATTGGTTGGGTTGAACCACATGGACCAGGGTTTAAAAGTGAGGATGATACTGGTGGTGGTGGCTTTGTGGTTCTTGTTCCTTGTTACAAGAAGTTGATTGATGGTTCTGGGAATCAGATTCCAGCTGCCTTCTTCTCTCCTGTTGCTCCTGGTAATTGTTTCTTTCCATTTTCATAATCATGATCGTTAATATCGATTATGTTGGTGCATGTTATCAGTGATTTGCAACCTGAATTTGTTGAACGTTTCGACCTTTATATCACTGAGTGAACTATCACCGATAAATGTTAGTGTTTCTTATAAAAATTATATACCTGCAGATGTGAAGAATATGGAACAGTGGCTGTCGTCTATGGGGAAGCTATAATAAACTGGAGATTAGGAAAGATGAAGACCGTTTCTCTCATGTTTTTTTCAGTTTCAAAAATAAGAATCGAATAATAAAAAAGAGAAAAAAGAAAAAAAAAGGCAATGATTCGTGGATAGCTTCTGGAGAAGTCCTTTTGATTTTCTGTTGCAAGTGAGTGACACCAAAACATCAAGTCATCTCTCAAGAATCTACTATTGGACAAAGGCGATGGTGATGGAGACTTGGCAACTTACAAAGATTGAATGAAGAATGATGAATTGATATGCTATGAATATGATATTTGATTTGAGTATTGGATATTTTTCTGCTTTGCTTCTGTGGTCGAGATTATTGGCTTTGGAAAGAAGAAAAATAAATGTTTTTCTGTTGTTCTCTTGTGGTTGATCATGTGTAATACAGTAATAGTGTAGTGTACATGTACATAAGGTTCTGTTTAATTGTTTCTTTCTTCAATCACATGTCATGTGCTTACTTCCGACAACACAAGATCCCCAGCGTTGTACACGTTATATAATCAGAAACATAGATCTCGTAAAATAAATACTAAACCAAAGTAAATTTCAAACATGTTTATACGCTTTGTTCAGATATAAAACCTTCATTTCACTACTTGTCGTTGGAGTCCTTTGGAAGTTGCAAACCCATGAGGCCGAGTAAATTGGAAGCAGGACCAGGAAGACCTTGTTGTGAAGAGTAGGATTCAAGTAGGTTCTTAACCAAGTTGAAATCTGCATCAATTGGTGTAAATTCATCATCATCATCTTCTTCCTTCTCTTCTGTAGTCTTTGATGATTCCTGCAGATGTGGCACATAAAATATCATCAGAATCAATAGTCAAAACTCTTCAAATTCACAAAAAGAAATGGTTATGTAAGAATTACCCCGTTTTGCTTAGAAGAAAGTTGATTCACATGTTCAAAGCTCTTGTCAAGAGTTGAGTTCTTAAGCTCCTCATTCATTGCTCCAGAGTAGGATTCCATAAAGGCTTCCTTCTCATCATCGTTAGGATCTTCTCCTTCGCTATCATCTTCAAAATCCATGTCCATCGAAGATCCTTCTGAGCCATCACTGTCATCATCAGCTTCTTCTTGACCACCTTGGCTCCCTAGCATTGACTCAATATCTTTCATGAAACGATCAGCATCTAGATTCACTTCTTTAAAATCCCTGTACAAGTCCAGCAATAGAAGAAAACACCATCTTAAAGCTTGAAATTGTCATGGTACCATATATAACAAAGAAAAGTAATAACCTGTTTTGTGGCACTTCTGCTCCTTTGTAACTTGACACCTTCTGAATGAACTGTTCCATCGACTTTGAGATATCACCAAGATCAAAATTATTCACGTTTGCATCAGACGAGCTTCCACCTTCTTCCTTCTCCTTTCCCTTCTGTTTCCTCTCCTTCTTCTCGTTATAAAACTCCATCTCCTTCTGCCTCTCTTGAAGAACAGAGTTCAACTCATCCTCACCATCGTACAGCCAAGAATCACTATCAGAAACAGCAACTTCCGGACCCTTGAAGTCATCCTCCGAGTAAGATAAAGCAAGAATCTCATCGATACGTCTCACAGGCGCACTCATAATCTCTCTGCACATAAAAAAACAAACAACTCAAAAGACGAATCCTTTTATCAACTTACTAAAAGAACCAATTATACCTTGTTCTTGAAACAGACGAACTCTTCTGATAATACTCCTCAGCGTTCTCCATCAACCTCTTATACTCCTTGGACCCACAAAGCAAACCTTCAAAATAGCCACTCTTCTCGAGATTCTCCTTATACTTGCTCCAACCACTCCCTCTCCCATCTTCACCTTCCTTCTTCCTCTCCTGATACATCATCTCCATACCGCAAGCGATCTTCATCCCTATCTCAGCTTCAGCGTAAGCCTCCCGATCGCTAACGCTCGGCATCGGGTAACAACTCGGCGCCTGAAACTTCTGCTGCACGAGCTGAGCGTACATCGCACGTGACATCTTGACATTAACAACCACAAGCTCCTTCTCTTTGCTTAAAAACTTCTCCATCTTCGCCGCGTGCTTCATCGAGTCCACGTCACGGTCGTAAAAGCCTTCAACAGCAAGGGAGATTAAAACAGGCACGTGCCTCAGCACGTGCGCCACGGAGACTGGGACTCTAACCCTAACGCGATGCATACTCCTCCACGCGCTATCGGGATAACCGGAGACCCGGTTCTTCAACGCGGTTTGAACCGGATCCGACGCGCGAGACTCGCTACCCCCGCGCTCGAGGAGAAACCGCAGGGAGGTAATCAAGGAAGGATCCGGGAGGCGGCTGCGCGGGACGATGTGGAGGTCGCCGCCGCGGATGAAGACGCGGTTGCGGCTCGTCTCGGGGTTGAGCCAGCGAGGGAGGTGGAAGGCGGCTTCGATGAGGAGAAACTCGCCGTCGGTGTCCCAGACGCGGATGGAAGTAGAGGGGAACGCGGCGGAGATGCGGAAGAGGAGGAAGACGGCGAACCATTCGTCTTCTAGGTTGTCGCCGTACTTGAGCTTCCCGTGGAGATGAGGGAGGGGAGTATCGGTGCAAGGACAAGAGGCGGAGGAGGGGAGGGAGATTGAGAGGGAGAAGGGCTCGTGCTGCCATATGTAAGGGGAAGTGAAGGGGGAGAGGAAGTCGATGATTTGGAGGTGGAGTGATTGGAGAGCGGCGGAGGAGAGGGAGGCGTCGGGGAAGATTGAGAAGAAAACGGTGTCGCCTGGGAGACGAGAAGAGGTTTGAGGGAAGAAAGAAGATTCCGATTCAAGGTTCGCCATGGTTCTTTACTTCTGATGACTAACCGCCGACGACGTATTTATGTATGCTGAAGAAAAAAAGAATACCCTAAAACTTCTGGGAGGACGAGAAGGTTTTGGAATCACCACTTCTTATATTCCGAAAACACCCTCGGTAGGGTGTATTTAGAAACGGAAAAATCGCATAAAAAACTTTCAAAGTGGCAGTCACTTACACTTTAAACCTTGAAAGTATTTCACAAGCATTTTAAACCTTCAAAGTGACATTTTTATAAAAAGAAACCTCCAACTTGACTTACTTGTACATCAAGTCAAAACGGTAACCGGTACTGTTCAAAAACGATGACGTGTCTGTTTTTTTTTTTTTTAAATATTTCATTAATAAAATAAATATTAAAATAAAGAAAATATAAAAATTCATAAAAAAATTCAAAACAAATCATAAAAATCACTAAAAATTCACAAAAAATCAAAATATTCACCAAAAAAAATTTTAAATTATTTTATTAATAAAATTAATATAAAAATACAAAAGTATAAAAAATTCATAAAAAAATTGAAAATAAATCATAAAAAGTCAATAAAATTCACAAAAAAAGTCTTAAAATTCACAAAAAAATATTTTAAATATTTTAAAATTCACAGTCTCTGGGTTATGATTAATAAAATAAATATAAAATAATGATATTTTTCTAATCTAAGTCAGAGTAATCATAACCCAGACTACTATTTTGGATATTTTTTAATCTGTTATGTTCTATGTGTGTTGGTTGGATTTGGAAAAGTTTAGGATTGTTAGGGAAGAATGTATACTAATGATAGCTTGAGGGTAGCCAGTTTATAGCACTCAATGCACGTTATTCCTTAGTCGCTTTTATAAAACCACATATAATTTTATTCTTGATTTTTGTGAATTTTTGTGATTTGTCTCAATTTCTTAATGATTATTTATATTTTGTGTATTTTATACTTATTTTATTAATAAAATAATATTAAGGTTTTTGTGAATCTTTTATTTTTGTAAAATTTTATGATTATTTTTATATTTATTTTATTAATAAAATAATTTAAAATATTTATTGTGAATTTTATGAATTTTTGTGAATTTTATTGACTTTTTATGATTTGTTTTGAATTTTTTTATGAATTTTTTATATTTTTGTATTTTCTATATTTATTTTATTAATAAAATAATTTTAAAAAAATTTGGTGAATAATTTGATTTTTTGTGAATTTTTAGTGATTTTTAGTGATTTTTTTTATTTTTTATGATTTTTAATATATTGTTTTTAATATTTATTTTATTAATAAAATAATTTTTAAAAAAAAATTAAAAAAAAAAGATATAACCGACACGTCATCGTTTTTGAACAGTACCGGTTACCGTTTTGACTTGATGTAAAAGTAAGCCAGGTTGGAGGTTTCTTTTGATAAAAGTGTCATTTTGAAGGTTTGAAGTGCTTGTGAAATACTCTCACGGTTTAAAGTATAAGTGGCTGCCACCTTGAAGATTTTTTATGCGATTTTCCCATTTAGAAACTGAGAGAAGGTCTGCATCTCGGATATCTTTATTTTGTTTTTTGATTTTACAAATATAACATCTGTTGGATAACAAAGTTAAAAATCAATTAATATTCTGAATAATTCCAAGTCAGTTTAGTTTTTGTTGGATTCTGTTTTTTCCATTAATTTGGATTAAAATTAAGAAAAATTAAGTTTAAGATTATATATCAAAAAAAAATATTTTCGGATAAAGTTCATAAAATTCAAATAATTTTAAATATTTTGGATAAAAATATTTGAGTTGAATCTTAGAGCATGATTAACGGGCACAGTTCTTAGGCACAATTTTTAAGGTTTTTTTCTTCTTTTGGTTTAAAAAAAAAATATATATATATATATATATATATAACCAATTGCGAGCCGCCACGTATCGGTGGAGCCCGCACACTCCAAAAACCTAAGTAAACTCGCTTCCTATGGAAGAGGCAGAAGGGACAACTCTTGATTATAAAGTGGGACTAGTTTATATTTGAATCATTTTTTTAAAAGACAACAATAAGAGCTGCCGTTAAAAGTGCTGTTACAATACTAAAAGACCTTAATGTTCAAAAGATAAACATGCTACGTCAGATTAAAAATCTCCCAATCAGAGATCTTCAAATTTTGTCACACATGTTTTTAGTTTTCACAGAAAAAGTCAGGTTATTTGTATAGGCTTAAAACAATTCGAGATAGCCCGTTTCAAGCCCATCTCTTCTAACCCTAATCTTCAACGCCATTGATGATTTCCGACTCTTCCTCTTCGTCGGACTCGCTTCGCATCCCTGCCAATTAGCGTTACCACACATCACTCTGAACATTCAGTATGCTCTTTATTCTTTTATTTATGGTTTTGTTTCTCCTCTTATATAAAAGCTATCGCCATAAAATTATTGCCATAAAATGTACGAAAAGTCTTCTGTGTCCAGGTATGGGCATTTATACCAATGTTATTTTTTATCTGTAAGAGGTGTTTTACTTATGTTAATACCTTTTGCTGTTTTGCATTTGCGCTACTGGATATCAGAGCTTGCAAGGTGAGGATGATCTCAAGAAGTCTTTGATAGATGACTTATCTTCCTTTTGAGAGATCACTCATTTTTCTATTTCAATAGACTTTCGCGACCGTCTTTTTTTCCTTGATAACTACTGTGAATTTCTTTACCTAAAACTTTTCTTTTTCACCTGCAATTACATTTCATTATGTGGTGGAAGTTTGTTCAAAGGTTTGGAAGTTCTTCACAAAAAGAACCATGGTTTGCGCATGCTTCTTGATATGATTTCAAAAGTGAAACGTCTCTCATGAATTCTTTTTTTAATTGTAGCTCATTGTATCGAGATTCACATGATCAAAAGTATGAAGAAGGAAAGAAATTATCTCTCATCTGGTGATAACTCAACTTATAGAAAGATGCACTTTTGAAATGTTTTTCAGTTCAGTCTATGTGATAATTGTTAGTTGCTTCACACTACCTCTTCCATTATACTTTTCCAATTTGGGCCTCTCGAAGGGGCACTCACCTTAATCACTCTAGGTTAAACTGACGTGACAAATATATTAAAACTGCATGACTTGAATTAATTTGACGTGGCATTGCTAGAAATTCAGGAAATTCCCTTTTAGAAGTACTAGAGGCTGTGCCGGGCTACGTCCGGGTATTTTCTATATATATATATATAACCACAATTATATTATTCATATTTGTAGTTAAATATATATATATATATATATATATATATATATATATATATATATATATATATTTAGATCAATCATAGATATAAAATTATCAGACAAACTTAAAACTATTTTAAGCCGTTTTCAAAAAATAAAAAATTAAAACTATTTTCTTTTGTATTGTTTTATTGAATAGTGATATGAAATTATTAAGAAAAAACTGTTTTTTAGAGCAAAAAATGATAAATATGTTTCTTTAGACTAATATCATATACTTTATGTCCCATTAAGCTAATTATTTTCAAAATGGCAATAATGCCCTTAAAATTATAATTTTTAAATATAATAAATAATGGGCTCGTTTTTTTTTTAAACGATTTTTTCAAAATATGAAAGTGAATATTCCCAAATATTTTGTTTCCATATTTTTAGGAACTGATTTCTTATCCGTAGAATACAACTAATCTGTAGAAATTGGTTTCTACATGTTTTTAGAATTATAGTAATGTGTAGATTTTGATTTCTACATGTTTTAGATTGACAGTAAATCTGTAGAAGTCGGTTTCTACGTGTTTTAGATTTATATTAATGTGTAGATTTTGAATTTTAAAGATTTTAGATCGGTAGGTTAATCACAGAATGTGTATTCTAAATATTTTTAGAATACTCTTATTTACGTAGATCACGTATTCTAAACATTGTAGATCCAATGAAAAAAGTGGAATTTGTTTTCTACTTCGTAAATTGTCATTTCTACTTTATTTAGAACATAATCTGGAATTTATGATTTAAACATTTTTAGAACTGAAAAAAATACCACTAAATTTATATAGGTATTTATCAATAGTTACCATTTCTCCAAAAATATTTTGTTTATAAAACTATTTTTTAAATTTATTTTCAAAAATATTAAAGGATATTATAAGTAAAACTGGCACAAAATATATATTAGTTTAAAAGAACATAGTTATCATTTTTCTCTCTCTAAAAAACAATTTTCTCAATTATTAATTGGTGATAACTCATCCTGGAGGAGTGTTGTTACATGGTAAGGTCTTGGGTTCGAGACTCACCTTATTATCTGTAATATTAATATATATATATATAAATAATGGTGAAAAGGTTGAATATATAATTAATTAAAAATTAATTGTTATTTATTCATTTTGTTTGTTTGGATTTTTTTTTTTTGAATTTTTAATCTACAAATACTTAAATTAGTTTTTAATTTAAAAATCAACTAATATCTTTTTTTTTTACTTACAATCAATTGGAGGAGTTCTCTGTATCATAAGTTACTGACACTGTGCAACCCACAGACTAATGTTATATGTACATTTTCTTCTTTTGTTTTGTTATGAAAATTTAAGTATTTTTTTTCTAGTAAAAGTGATTCTGTTTTTAGAGTATATGCTTATTAAATGATTTGCTAGATTGAAAATTTAAATGTGATTGATCTAAAATATGCGAGTTATTGAAAAAGCACCCAATGTTTATCAATAAATAAAACATTGGGCCAACAGTTCTGTTGTTTAAAATAATTGTTTCTATTATTTGTCTAACTAATTAATTTTCAAGAATATATATGTTGATTAATACATTTTTTTATCGAGAGTTTATAGTTGCTACTTTCTAGCTTCATACAGTTATTATTTACTTTGCCAACCTATTAATCCTCTCTTACTTGTGCAAAAAAAAAAATAACTGGAAACCAATCCGAATTGTGGAAAAACTGACACAAATGATCATCTGAAGCTAATAACTCAGAAGTTAGGGACTTTAGAGCCCTGTCTGAGTTTGTTTCATTGATTCATGAACTCAAACGAACAACCTGTCTTCTTTCACAGAGGTCAGCATTCTCGATACCAGCTTAAAGTGATCATCTTCAATGGGATTATGCTAACATGGAAAACCTGGTTGCTTGTTGATCAGGGAAGAAGTTGAGCGCCCATCTGATTACTTCTTTTTCGATGGTCTCTGCTAGTTCTATCAACACCTGAAGACTATTTGAAAAGGGAAAAGTTAACTGAAAGAGAGTTATGTATTCACCTTATTTGCTTTTTTGAACATAAACTTTGAGATCAACATTTGTCTTGGTCTTTCAGGCGAATCAAAATTGGAGATTTCATATTTCATCTGAAGAAGAATCTAACTGATCAGAAGGGTCCACTTCTGTAAACCGATTTCCTCCCCCCGTTGCTAATATATAGTCACATGTTTTCATCCTCTGCAAGTATTTGGGCACTACCTGTTAAACAATAAATTTAAGCAGAGTAATTCTGCTAGCTTTAATTATGGCTTGGAGACTGTATAAGAATTACCTTTTTGATAAGAACCAGATAGAAGAGGAAAAATTTCCCCATGGCTGCTGAAACATAGCCTGCTAACCAAACCAACATAACCTGTAAAACACAAAATATTACAAACTTCATAAGACAAGAAAAATTGGATTAGATTTCAAGAGAAATAAGTAAGTGTGAAGAGCATACAGATATTGGAGCAAGAGACCATCTAGGGAACACTACATGAAGCCTTCTCTTGAGTTCAGTTTCCATCCCTTTCTTGGCCACAAAACACCTGAAAATATGGCAATGGCTGTTCCACCTTCTAAATTTAGCTTTTGCAACAAAGGCCAATCAGTTCTGTCACGTGAATGAGCTATATAGGTAGGTGAGAAAGACAATACAAACCACGAGCAAGACGAAAACCATTAGAAGTATGAAAGTGTTGTAGTACCTTTTCCCAAGGCAGTTATTGAGCCACTGATTACACCAAACATCCAAAGAGAAAGCTTATGGATAAACAAACAAACAAACAAAACAGTCTAGAGAAGTCCCAATTTTCTGAAAAAGGCAAACCTCTAAATCACAAATTGAGCAATAAAAGATCTCATCTTCCTCCCAATTAGGATCTGGTTTAACAACATCACCTTTCATAGTGAAATAGTCCCACATACACACACCAGTCAGTAGTCACTGCATTATAAGAAATAGTTGGGAAAAATTACTAATTATATCGAAGACTACTGACGCTAACGGAATTGAATTAGGAATAGCATATCAAAGTATATATTCCAATCTATCTAACAAAAACTATCTAGAGAGATGGCAATAATTTCAGAAGCATTTCTTACAGGTGTTGTTTCCAGGACAAAAGGGAGCCTACCTGATAATCAGAAAGACCCGTTAGTTAAGTTTCACATTTTCAGACACATTACCACTGCAGCGAAAGACGGTTCGGTGGATGCGTTTCAGACGTATTGAGACGGCGCTGAAGCAGCAGTGTTGGGATTCCAGCTCGCCAATTATATTCCTTCACAGTATTTGATGAAGTTTCGTACGGATCTTAACATCAAACCTAGAATCTGAACAAAGTGGCTAAGATTCAAATTCAGAAACATGATGATATCGAACGGAGAGTCTGATCCACTCGCGATGAGTTTCTTCAGAAATTTATTGTACGCAGAAATATCATTGAGATTGGGCTTCAATCAACCGATATTTGATTGCTTCTCTGCAACTTCCGATTCAAGCTTCTTTGTTGTATATGTTTTTCTTGTGAATTTTGATGACGAGCAGAGATTTGTGGTGAAGGGGTTTATATAAGGTAACAAACAAAAGGAGTCAGAACGATAACGTCTGCTCCGATATAAGGAGTAAAGAACAGAATTGAATGATCAAGATGGGTGATAAATTCAGATATGTATAGATGCGTAACGGTTCCGACTAAGTGGAAGTGCCGGAGTCGATCTTTGCTTCAGTTGAATGGGAGAGGTGTGCTTGAAATGGGCAATATGTCAAATTATTGTGAGCCCATACGAATAGCCCAATATTTTTCTTGTATCGATTGAATTAAGTGTGATGTGGCAAAATAAAGTAATCCTATTGGCCTGAATAAAAAATCCTACGTGGCACACTCTTTGCTCTCCTTATTCGGCTTTTAGTAGTGTTAGATGGTAGATTTCGTTGTTTGTCATCAAACCAAAAATCCCTTGAATATATGTTGTAAGTAGGGCAACTAGATTTTAACCCGTATATCCATACGGGTAACATTTCATTTATAAATATAAAATTTTATATTATTTTGTATATGATAATATATTACTGTCATTTTAAAAATAACTAAATAGATGATATATAGTTTTAAAATATTAAAATTTAACATATGTTAACAATTTTATTTTTTTGTAAAAATTATTACATAATTTATGAATATTAATTATTTTAAAAAGTGAATAATATTTTAGTCACTTTAAACGTTGAATGATATTTTATTTATTTATCTTAATGAAAGTATTTTTTTCAAAATATATTGGTTTACCAATTCAACATAATTTTAACATGTTTACACAAAAAAATAATTTTAATATGTAATTCATTAATTACTTCTATTTTAATATAATGTAGATTATACTTATAAAATTTATAAAATTAGATAATTAAAATGTAATTAAAATTAATTTATAATAACATTATACTACTAATTGCAAAATTAATCAGTGCATTAATTAAAAGAATATTTAAAACTTTAAAAAGATTTTGTTAGATTTTTTCAGAATAGATTTTGTTCCTAAAACTAAAATTTAAATTTATAGTTAAAATAGATTTGTTATTAATTTCCTTATAATTATTTAGAAATGTTATACATTAAATAAACTAATGTAAACAATAAAAATATTATTTGAATATAACTATAAATTTAATTTTTAGTTTTAGGAACAAAATCTGTTCAGAAAAAAATCTAACAAAATCTTTTTAAACGGATTTGTTATTAATATTCTTATAATTATTTAGAAATGTTATATATTAAATAAACTAATATAAACAATAAAAATATTATTTGAATATATGGACTTAGATTTTTAGTATGACTATTTTGTAGTAGATAAAAATGGTATTTATCTTTTAATAGAGAAGATTAGTATTACAGCCTTAAACGAATTGTAAAAGTATTTGTCTATGGCCTAAATATAATTTTTTTCGTTGTTTGGAGTACATATAAATATGACTTTTTAAAACATAAATACTGTAAAAAGTTGAAGATAAATTAAATATTAACTTGATTATGATAAAAATAGATCCCTCTCACTAGGATATAATAACATAAAAGGGATAAACAAATTTCTATTATTGTAAAATATTATAGCTTAGAATATATCCACTAATGATTACGAATAGCAAAGGCCAAAGAAAGAAATAGTATTTTAAAATATTTTATAATGTACGATAGTGTTTTGTTTTTTTTTTTTTGCTAAAATTTTGTGCATAGTGTTTCCTCTCCAGTTTCTTCCTTTACGAGAATTCTAGCGTTAGTCCTAGAGCTGGAGGTATGTTTTGAGCCAATTTCCAATAGCTGTAGGATCCCTCCTGCACATATTTGGCATAACCCCCAAAATCAGTTTCAGAAAATAAGGTCAAATGGAAACTAAAGCCAAAACAAAGTGAAGTTTTAGACCCATCGTTTGGTCTGAACGTGACTGGAATTCCAGCCCTACTAAGGGATTGTTCACTTAGCCATCCAAATTGGAAGGGAACCATAGCTGTAACACAATATAATCGAGAAGAGTCAATATCATCTTGCGATTGTTATCTCAATGGATGATAATATAACTTGTTACACATACAATTTTCATTTGTAAGTAATATTGGTAACGATGCAGCAAGAGTTCCAGACACAGTGAGGGAATCAATATGGTACAGGAAGTTTCTGCAAGGTTGATTTAAGTTTCCATGTTTAAATGGTATTTAACTTAGTTTCAAGAAATATAAAAAAAATGGAATAATGTGTAAGTAGAAATATTTACGTCCAGGCAGGTAGCCAGCCGTTGATCCCTACAACAGCGTTTAGGGCCATATCACCCATACCTCCAGCCACATAACCACTCGCAAAGTAGAGACCTTGCGCTGCACCCAGGCCGATACCTCCTACTCCTTTCATGACTATCAAAACCAAGGATTAGTAACATTTGATATATAAATTTGATGCATACTATAGAGTCTAAACTATGCATGTTAGATGTAGATGGTTATGGGTTACCATGAGCAGGTTCACCAGCCAAAAGGTTAGTCACTAACACACATGTAGTATTGATAGAAGCCAAATCATCTTCCATGTTTTCAGAAACTTGTGTGACGTCGCACCCTAGTTCATACAACATATTGTAAATACAGTCTTCTTGGTTTTCAATTAAAAGTTTTGGAAGACATAACGTAATTTCAAGTTTAAAGCTAACTGATGATCTTACAAGCAGTGGTTACCGCTCCACCCAAGCGAGAAACGGGACGTCTAGGAGCAGTAGGACAAATCCATTTAATCTATGCATATCCATCATAAAATTCAATTAGAAATTTCGACCAAGTTTTCTTTTGGCAATAAAAACAGATTTATGAAAAACATGTTCACGGATCTGTACATTTGGAAGATTCAACTCTCTGACAAACCGAGCTGAGCTGCAGAACGAATTAACATATATATATATAGTAAGGAAAAAACTTTAAAAACATAGAAAAACAAGAGTTTAATTAGGTATATACAAGCTATATGAAATGATCTTTAAATCTCATTTAAAAAAAAAAAAAGAAGACTGTGAGGAAAAGAACAAAAGAGAATACTTATTATTCTTTGGCACTAAAAGAATATTGAAATCTAATCTATTAAAATAGAGTCCTATTATTTATCTACCACTTACAAGTTCTTATTTATTTTCGGACTTCCTTTAGAATAGCACGTGTTTGGACATGGAAATGTGTTTGGTTCTTTAGATATCTAATCTATTAAAACAAAGTCATATTTTCTATCTACTGTTAACAAGTCATACTATAACCATCTAAAAAATTAATATATTTCATTTTACATTAATAATAAAAAAATATAAATATAAATTTATTTTTAAATATAACAAATTATGTTGAAAAACAATCTAACAAAATCTTACCAACCTTCTAAATATTTTTATAAAATAACACTTAATTAATTTCGTAAATACTAATATAACTTTATAATTCAATGTTAATTAAAAAATTATTATAAAACAAGAAAATAAAATTCTATACTATTTTATATATTTTTTAATTATATTATGTATTATATTAAAATAGAAGTACTATATGAATTAAATATGGGTAAATTTATCTATTTTATTTTTAAAATACTTTCATTTAAATAAATTATCACTCATCATCAAAATATGTTAAAATTCGTAAACTATATTATATTTTTTAGAAAAATAAATTTATAAACATAAATTCATTAACATAGGTTAAACTATTATATCTACAACTACATAGTTTTTTATTTTTTTATTTTAAAACTCTCAACAATATATTGTTTAAGAAATAATAATATACAAAAATATAATAGTTTATAACTAACCTTTAGTTCATATACTATTTAAAATATGTTATTAGAAAACTACGAATTTTAATTATTCATTCAAAATATTAACGACAAATCAAATTTTAATTATAAATTTAATATTTATATTAATTATAAACATATTCTGAGAGATGTATAAAAATCTTACCGAAATTAAAATTATTTATATAAAATAATGTATTAATTTAGTAACAAAACAATTTCGAAAATCATATAATCTCCCACCTCAAATATAGTTGTGTAATTTTCCAAACAATTTTGACAAAATATAAAATTTAAAAAATAAGTATGCAAACTTAAAATGATAATGTTTTAAATTTTTCAAAAGGTATAATCATAGATAATAAAGAATAACTTCTTGAAATGTAACACGGAAAAATAAACTATGTTATAAAAATTAAAGTAATCTAATATTTTGAAGTCTTAATTTAATAACAAAAAAAAAACTTAATATCATAACATCCAAAAAATATTCTAATATCAATAAAATTTAATAAAATAATATGATGGATGCTACCATGTATACAATTTACTAAAATAATAGGTTTATATTCACAATATATAACACTAAAATTAAAATTATATCTTTAAAATGTTTATATTAAATCAAAAGTATGCATTCATAAAATGAAAAATATCCGCACGAATGTGCGGGTCAAAATCTAGTTCTTATTTATAGAACCTTCCGAAATCTAATTTTTTTAAACATCCTTTTCAGTTTTAGTTTTCTTACATTTAAAAAAAAAACTCGAATCTTTTCTAAATCATGTTTAAAACTTAAGATCAGGTTTTGTTTGTTGAAAACAAATGAGCATATGTAAAAAAAAAACGCAAATAATGAATGCGAGAATGTTACTCGTCGCCATTTTCCCCGATGTCGTGCAACCAAACTATAGTGGCTTTGTGGGTTCCTCTAGGACGAACAAGCCTAGTGACTCCATATGCAATCCCATTACCATCTGTGAATATTTTCACAAGACACAAATTCATTATATAGTCAGTTACAAACTTGAATATATATCCTAGAAAATGCTTCAGCAACTTTTATCGTAACTACAGCAGAAGTATAAGCAATAAACAATAAAAAAACATACCAAGAGCCATGTTCTCAAGATAACTGCTTATATTTCAAGGGTATTTTTCGTTTCCGAGAAGCTTTTAGATTGCGTTACAGATGGAGAATGTAAGGTAATATTTTGCGTATTTATAACCAAAGGAGTGTTAGGAGAAAATTATATTTGTCTTAAAAGATGGATGCATGAAAAAATCTGGTATTGAATATTGGTTTCATGAGGAAATCTAATCTATTAACTTAGAGTCTTATTTTTATCTACTATAAAAAGTTGTCAACTTGTCATTTTAAGTTGTTTTAATGGTCCTATTAGAATTGACATATACCATTTATCATAACAATAAAAATAACTAACCTATTAATCTATTTTCTTATTAAAACAAAACATCATATAAATTTAACTTTATATTTACGTGGAATAATTTTGTTCATTGTCTAGAATTTTCAGTAAGGATAGATATTAGAGGAGTATTGTATAGTTTGTTTTCGTAGTAAGGATATTACATTTAGATGTATAATTGATATATCTATCTTATATTATAAAGTACATTAATCGATTGCATTTATGTATGTTCCCATATCGAGTTAACCATTTTGCAGTTTACTAGGTCAACACATGCGCTACACTGCGGAATTGTTTCCATTTTTTTTTATTAAAATATTTTCAATTTGATATTTTTTATATATTTAAATTTAAAGTTATTAACATTTGAAGATTTTTTTAGTACCAAAATGTTTAAATTTAAAGTTATTAACATTTTTAGATAGTCTTTAATCTGTCTCATGTGGACATCGGCGATCAGACTTTTGATTGGGACGAATCAAAATTGTAACGACCTAACTCGGCGTTTCTTTCTAAATCCGGTTTGTTTGGTTCAATTAATTAATTTTAGAAACCAAGCCAATTATTTAATCCTTCTCAGGCCGTGTAGGTATTTACATTGACGTAAGACCATGCGCATCAGGGGTTCATGAGGGGGTCGTGGGCTCGAGTTTTTAGGCCCGAATGATTTAAAGAAAATGAAAAATGGGTTTTAATCGACGAACCGGGCCTTACGCTTGAACCCGTAAGAGGCGAGTTCATGCCACGCGTCGGGCGCTGAGTGGCTTCTCCTTTCCGCGTTGACGACGAGGTCGAAAGGGTTTCCGCGTAACGCGATTCATTTGTCTCCTCTCTGAAAAACCTAGGGTTTCTTTCCGCGGAGGCGACACACCGTGCGACGGCGAATTCCGGAGGTTTTCTCCATCAAATCGACTCTGTAATCTCTTCTCGACGCTCTTAGGTCAGTATTACTTAGATTCACAGTGAGTTAGCGTCGATTGAATGTTCGAAAGGGATTTGCGATTTGTATGATTTAAAATCGATTTGGGGTTTTTTTTTTTAGGGTTCTTAATCGATATGGTAGTTCGATTGAGGGTTGAATTGGTTCGATTTTGTGGTGGAAACTCGAAACCGTTTTCTCGGATTTCAATTAAAAATTGGGGCTTTCGCGTTAGGGATGTAAATCGAAGTCTCTGTTTCGAATAATAGCTGTAAATCGTCATGGTCGTTTCATGTAGGGTTCGTTTCTATGAATGTTCGAAAGGGATTTGCGATTTGTGATTAAAATCGATTTGGGGGGTTTTTTTTAGGGTTCTTAATCGATATGGGAGTTCAATTGTGGTAATGTGTGCTAATAATCTGTCGTTAATGTGTGCTAATAATTGCGATTGAGGGTTCACGGTTTGTTTAAAACTCGATTGTTGCAGATGGAAACTCCCCGAGAACCTCATTTCTTCAAGCCTCTTCTTCCTGGTTTTCACAGTGGCGTGGCAATACCACTTGAATTCTACTCAAAACACATACAAGGGGCTGAGATCAATAAACCATGGAAGCTAAGATCGGACGCTTCGGATCAAATTTGGGAGGTGATCCGAGAAGGCAGGACACTCACCAAAGGTTGGAAAGAGTTCACCGAAGCACATGATCTTCGAATCGGTGACATTGTCATCTTCAAACACGAAGGAGACATGGTCTTTCATGTGACACCTTTTGGTCCTAGCTGTTGTGACATTCAGTATACACATCCTCACATCGTTAAGGAAGAAGCCGACGCGGATGATGCTCCTACTTTCTCATACGACTACTGTTTCTTGGCTGAGGTTACTGCTACAAATCAAAAGGACGACAAAATGGTGAGTAAAATTTAGTTATTTATTTGTTTCTAGTACTGCTTCTTGGCTGATGTTATGTATGTGTTTGTAGTTTCTTCCTGTGGAAGCTATGAGGTGTGGTGCTTTGAACCAACAATGCAAAGAGGTCAAACTTGTCAACAAGGAGGGAAAGTCATGGACTGCGCGCTTCGGATTTAGCGAATCAGACGGCGCATATTACATCAGCAGAGGGTGGAGAAAGTTCTGTCGTGATAACAGATGCACCAACGGAGATTTGTTTGTGTTCAACGTGGTTGGAGACGGGACGACAACTCCATTACTGTGTGTATGTCCGGAAAGGAAGGAGTGTACTGAACTACTGATCAAGCACTTCAGCAGAATCGATGGTAAGTCTTCTCATTTTACTTGTTTGTGTTGTCTATAACTTCAATGTTACTACTTTGCTTCTGCGTTAACTTGTGTTCTCTTCTTCTACAGGTAGCATTGCTTCTACCTCACGAAATTAGATGGCTCTTTTGCGGTTTTTCCTCTCTATCATCTGAACTTGTTTCTTTTTGTTTCATTAGCAACTTATCAACTTATGTATTTCGGTTTGTAAAACTTGAATGGTTTTTCTATGTGAACTTTTATGCTAAGTTAAACATTCTCGAACTTAATTGCTTTGTTGAATGCGTAGACTGATCATCGAACAAAATGTTTCTATGAATTGAATTTAAGTTAAGAAACAACATAAACTCCAAAACTCTAACATACCTTTTCTACATCTGAAAACACAAACCAAAATATTAAAACATATCTCAAAACCAAAACTTAAACTCCAAAACTAAAACATAGGTTGAATAAAATGTTTTCATAAATTTTATAATATATTTTAATATTGTATTCATGTATTCTGAATAATTTTAAATTTTTTTAAAAAATTAAAAAATATTATTATTTTATTCCTATGAACTCCTTCTTCGGGTTCACTAATGCAGAAAACAACAAATTCGGGTTCATAACTGTTCATGGACCCACAAAAAAATATTAAAAAATTTTGGTGAACCCCTAAGTGGGGTTCACCAATGCTCATGCTCTAAGTACTTCTTTCTCTAAAACATGTGCCGCTTTTCACATACCCTCTCCTTCTTTGATCTTTCCAATTGTATACCTCTCTCTTATTCCTTCTTTTCTTTACTTCTTTTTTACTTATGTTCTTCTTTTTATTTGACGTTGTAACTGTACCGATATATAGAGGAGTGTTGCGATCGTCACCATCTCTTTGTCTCAATCATCAACCGCTCTTCTCACTACAATCGCTCGACGTCGGAGTTATCACAGTCCACTGAAAAGCTGCGCTGTCACTGCGGAGTCCATGATTCTATCGCCACTCTTGTTGTCGTGTTGTTCAGTCGTGTGCCAAAAGAAAAGTGCTGTCCAAAGAGATGTGATCTGTCATTGCTCTTCATCACCGTGAGTTAAGCAAAACCGAAGCTCACAGCCATGTTATCAGCTACAACCTTTCCGACGGAGCCACCATCATCAACCGTGAGGTGATGTGCTCTTTATCCAGTTACTTGTGCTGCAAGGTCTGTTTGTTACTGTTTGTTTCTCTGAACTTATGGTCCTTGTGCTTGTGCTCTTTCTTGAAAAATGGTCCATGTTTTGTTGCGGATAGTAGTACGGTTGTTTCGTTGTTCTGGTTTGTTTAATCTTCCCGTGTTTGGGACTTCGTTTCTCCGTGTTTGGAGCTTCGTCTCCGAAGGTTTGGAACCTGCCGGCAATTGTATTTCAAAACCGTATCTCATCCTTGTCATTTTCCAATGTTAATGAAATTCCAGTGTTTAAAAAAAAAAATCGAAAGACAAAACTATCTCACTTAAGCTATGAGAATATTATAATCTTTTCATCCCATGACATTTTATGAAACATTTAAGATGAACAGACATATATATCATATGTCAAAAAGATTAATACGCTAACCCCTATGTGATAGATGACTATATGTTAAAACAATCAATTTATATAAACACTATAACATGAACGAACTATATCATATTTGTAGATGAAGAAAAATATATTAACATGTTCTATCGATTCATAACTTGAATTCTTGTGTAAACAATATATATGACAATAGAGCCGTGCCTGAGTACAAGCCAATCAAGAGGCTTGGAGCCTCAAAAAATTGTATTACTATTAAAAGGTAATTTTGAATATAAATAATTAAATAGATATGTTGATAATGTACTTATTAGAAGTAAATAAAATGTGCAGTTCGATTTTTCCACATAGCATTTTAAATTCTTATGATTTTGGAAGGCCAAAAATTAATTGGGCTTCAGAACCTTAAATTCTCGGGCACAGCCCTGTATGATAGTTACATTCATAAAAAAATACTTTTTATTTTATTTTTTCTTATTTATTCGTACACAACAAGCATTTCTTCGTCGCTTTATCAGTTTATCTATCAATATATTCGCTTTATCTATCAATATATTCATTCTGATAATAAACCCAACTAAATCAAATGCATTCGTCGCTTTATCTATCAATATATCCATTCTTATAATAAACCCAACTAAGAGCTTGACTAGTTTCCCCGCTACCACCCGCAAACGCAGCTTTTGCGGTTGGTAGCGGTTGACAGCGTTTCGAAACAATTATACAAACCGCTACAAATCGTTTCAAACCGCTCCGAACCTCTTAAAATCAAAAGCTGGTTCCAGGTAGCGTTTGCGGTTGCGGGCGGTTGCGGAAGGATAATTTTTTTTCTTTTTTTAAAAAAATCATATAAATACAAAAATAAAAATATTCAATAAATTTTTTAAAATGAAATTATAAAAATACTAAAATATATCTATTATATTTTAATTAATATTATAAAATTTTAAAATAAAAATATTTTCTATAATTTTAAAAATTTAAAACTATAACTTTGAAAATATAGTTTACATATTTATTATAATATTATGATTTTTGATATTTTATAATTATATAAAATGTAAATATTGTTAATTTATTATTTAACCGCTGCTGTATTTGGTAGTTAACCAGTCATAAGTAACCCGCAAATGCACCAATTTCTAACCGCAGAACCAGTCGTACAAATCTTTTAAAACCGTTAGAAACCGCAACTACCCGCAACCGCAAACGTCCGCAGCCGCAACCGCAACCGCTGCGTTTGAACCAGTCACACCCTAAATCAAATGCATTCGTCGCTTTATCTATCAATATATCCATTTTTATAATAAACCCAACTAAATCAAATGTATTCGTCGCTTTATCTATCAATATATCCATCAATACTATTAAAAAGGAAGGAGTCTAAAAAAATCTACCTATGAAAGTTGTTTGGACTCTTTCATTTAACTCATTATTTTTTGGTCTTACCTTAAATTTAGACTAACAATATATTACCATATATTTCTCTAACAATAATTTATTCAATTCTTTTATTTATTTAAATCTCACTCCTAAATCCTAATCATTACTATTACTATATTTACCATTTTGATTTTTAATCGTAAAAGCATTGAAACTAATATTTTATATTACCACTTTATCATATAATATATGATTTAAAGCAAGATAAATTACAAGACATACATGTGTACATTCTAGCTTCCTCTTTCGTTTATAATAAAGTAATCATATCATATATAAACTTTCCCACTAAAATCTCATATCATATACTAAACTTTCAACCGTCTATAGTTTGATAATATTTTCATATTTAAAAATAATTTTTAAGAATATTCATGTGACCTTCACAAAAATGAATAAATTCATTGGTTCTATTAAAGCTAACCCGACTTCACAATATCAGTATTGATTATTCGAGATTTTGAAAATTATTGGTTTAAATATTATACTTTTATATACTTTTCACTTAAAACGAATCAATACTATTAAAAGGGAAAGAGTTTTAAAAAATCTAATATAAAAAAGTTGTTGGAGTTATGTATAACTATTTATTATTTTTCTGATAATACATTAATCATTCTAAACATACAATATTTTAAATATTTTTAACAGATCTTAATATTATTTCTTATGCTACTTTTACTCAGAAAAATATTTCATCAACCATGTTTTTATACAATAACGTTAAAAATCTATATCAAAAGGTTGTTAGACCTGATATGGACGTAATAGGTCCACATTTGTTTGGGTATTTAGGATCATAAAAGAATTTGAAATATCTAAAAAATCTGAAAAACATCCGAAACACGAAAAGTATTTGAAACTCCAAACAAATACCAAAAAAATTCAAATACCTAAAAACTTAAAATCTTATTCAAAATCTGACACGATGAACTGAAAAATACCCAAAATTTTATCCAAATACGCAATTTATTTTTAATTTGTAAAATTTACCTGAAATCAAAACTCTAATCGTAAACCAAAAACTTAAAAAAATATCTATAATACCGGAAACATATTCGAAATGTCCAAATATACCTAATAAACACATATTTATGATCGGGTCTAGGGTAGGATCCGGACTCAAACAAAGACATGCGGATCCAAAAAACCCAATAGGTTATCTTTTCTGGACCTGAACTAAACCTATAATTTTGGGTCGGTTCGGTTTGTTTTTTTTGATCCGGATATAATTCTCATGTCGAAAAAAAACTTACGTAAAAGTGTACATATAAAATCTCAAATAAACTAATTTGTAGATTATATAGCTGTTAAAAATTATGTTTTTCGGTATTATAAGACTTTGTATTATAATATAATCCAACAACCCCGCACTTAGAAAGCGCGGGTCAAAATCTAGTTTTTATTAAAAGAGAATCATTCTAAAAAATCTACTTAAATAAGGTTGTTGCACCCTTTCATTTTTAGTCCAACCTATTATATATAACTAGATATTATAACTGAACTCCTATTATATAGCAACCAAATAATATTTTCCAACATTTAGAAATATATTGTAATCTCTCTTTTAATTCTAATATTTTTTTGGATCCACTTTTTTATCTACATATAATACCAAACGTAATTGACCTTTATAGGATTTACAACTTATAACATCTACCATTAACTAACGTGCTATACCAATATCAACACTATTAACAAAACAAATTATATCAATGTAGAAGGTTTCATATTATGTTATTAGATTATATATTTGGGACTACAATACTAAATTAAAAAAAAATATGCTAAATAAATCTGAAGTCTTATCAACTCAACAAATAAAAATATTGTAAAATGCACACCAAATATAATGAGAAAGAGTAAAGTTTAATATTTGGATCTTCGGGCTGAGTTGGATCGATTCCTTTTATGTCCTAGACATTTAAACCAACTAGATATTTGAAAATTTCAGTTCGGATTCGGGTTGGTTCCGGATCAGTTCAGATTCGTAATTCAAATAACTATAATTTTTGGTTACATGACGGGTCTGACCGATTTGAATATGTAAAACCCGAAAAAATTTGAAATACCCGAAAACACAAAAATACCTGAACACATGAAATTTTTTGAAAACTCAAACAAAACTCTAAAAGGTTCAAATAGTTTATATAACTCAAACTTTACCCAAAATATGAACTAAAAAAACAGAAAATATCCAAAATTTTAGTTGAATACCTGAAATATATAAGTAAATAGCATCACCTTTTAACTTAAAAATATCCATAATACCAATCTTAAATATCCAGATATGCCTAATATACACAAAACAATTGGGTACTTTGTTTAGCCGATCGAGTCTCAGATAAAACTCGGACCTAACCGAGACCCGCGGATTCAAAAGTATACCCAATAAGTACTTTGTTTTAGAAATTGACCAAACTGAATATGTATTTTTGGATCAGTTTTGGTTCAAATTTTTGGGTTCGGATAGAGTACATATGCCTAATAGAAATGTACATAAAAATATACATTGAGAATCTCAAATAAGCTAATTAAATCTAAATAAATATCCTTCTTTGATATAATACGACTCAAAATATAATAATGTAAAACAATCTCAAAATGATAATTCATATCAAATTGTGCTTTTTCTTTATAATCCAAAAACCCGCGCTTCAGAGCGCGGGTCAAAATCTAGTGAGAACTTGAGTAAGGCGTAGATTCTTTTTGGGTTTTCACTTGATTTTGAATGTTTGAAACTATATTTGATGTACAACCACTAGAAGAACAATCGTTCAAATATAAATTGGGATTTTCAACAAAATCATACATCTATTCTAACGGTTCTAATAGTTTTGGTCAATTTTATTGGGTCAACACAAATCTGTTTTAGAAACAACATGGATTCAGCTTAGTAAAGAAGTCACGATTGAACTGATCTAATTAGTCGGTTCAGTCCATAAAACATTCAATACTAGGTATGGACCCGTACGTTGCACGGATTTTGTTTGATTTTTAAATTTATGAAAACATATAAAGAATGACAATTTTTTTTACATCAATTTTAGAATATATGTATATGTTATGGACACAATTTTGAATTTAAATCTGTTTTCTACATAATTTTTGATGTTTGTCTTTCGTGTTTTACAATAGTTAATAATTTGTTTTTGTTTTTTTAATAAATAGTTCACCTTTTAATGATCAGACTATATCGTCTGTTTTGGAATAATCATGTTCAAGTTCAACTCAAATCGTATTTTGGAATGATGAAAGGCTATATTAATAGTAATTTGGAATGGTTTTAAAAGTTTTTTATAACATGTTTTTATTATATTAATTTAATGAAAACGTCTTCGTATGTTACTATGAAACAGAGATTAAAATAGGGCTGGGCAAAAAAAAAAAAATTCGAAAAACTGAACCATACCCGATCCAAAAAAATAATACCGAACCTGAATCGAAATTGATTAAATATTCGAACGGGTTCAAAATTTTGGTATCTAGAGAAATGAAACGAAGTATTTCGGGTATCCGAATAAATATTATATAGATTTATATACCTAAATATATTAATTATTTTTAGATTTAATGTATATTAATAACATCCAAAATATATAAGATACTTTTAATGTGTGTAAAATACTTGAAAATATAAACAAATAGTTAAAACTAAATGTCTAAGATAGCTAAAATATACTGAAAACACCAAAATATATTTGAAATTTCTATTGATTCTCTATCAAAATATTCAAACCAAACCAATTTATATGTTAATTTTAGGTGTTTTGACATATGTTATTCAAATTTATATGTAATATATTATTGTATTTATAGATTTTGAGGATTTAAAGTATATAATGAATTTTAAAATTTCAAAAATTATTTAAATGGGTTACCCGAACCTGAACTGAACCTTTTAAATAATACCTTTTTCGAAAGTCGGTAACAGAATCAAAATCATAATTCAAATAGAATTTAGTCCCAGAAGATGCTGAGAGACAAATTACACCTTGATATGTCTTGATCAAAACACTTGTCATGATAAGAACAATATTATTACTTTTCAAAGCGCGATATTTATCTTCAAATAGTTCTGCTTGTTCAGCCCATAGTGTTGCTTGTATTTCAATTCTATTGTATAAGATAGAATTTTTGTAAAAGAGAAATAAAAAATAAAAATCGAAATTGATTAATAGAATTGGAATTGAAAAATATACCTTTCTCAATAAAGTTGAATAACTCTTCGGAGGACAGGTGTGGTCTTGCTACGAACATCCGTTTTCTCAATATTCTTTATACATCCGATTACATCTGTAAAAAAAATTGTGTTATATAATAATGTTATTTCAAGCAAAATTCATTACAAATACCGAATAATTTGACTGAAACATATGATGTTTGACAACCAAATTGCTACAAAAAAACAGATTACGTGTTCCTAGTAATCAATCAATCAATGACCTACTAAACATACAAATGCATCAACCAATGTCAAGCAGACTCTATACGAAAGGATCCAACTTCAGTCAATGTAATAATTATTTAAACCTATCAATCTTTGCATTCAATACTGCAAGAGATTTAACTATCCTGAATATATAAAGCGAAGTCAAAAGGAGAAAGATAAAGAAATAACTGACCAAAGAAAATACTAAATATTACCATATAAATCGTATGTTGAATCTTTCAGTTGAGCAAACTCTTCATAGTTTCGAAATTGAAATTTTTCAGGCGGTGTTTGAGGTAATTGTTGCTCCACACATGCAATTGTTGTTCTCTCGGTCAATCTTATTTGAAATTTATGATATGAGATTTTGTAGTTTTTATTGTAATCTTGCAAATTAAATTTGCAGATTTCAATAATGGCCCCTTCATGTAATCCATCTCCGAACTTTTCAATAAGAGAAGGATGCACACAACCTTGAATTGTATTTTCCTATATAATAAACAAATTATTTTTAACAATAAAACTATATAAGATTTTTTAAATTAAAATATTTACCATCTTATCAAGTATGAGAAAATTTATTCCTATAAGCTCGTTATTCTTATTTAAATTTCTTGCTTCCCACTTTCTAGTAAGACGTACTCAGTACGACGGTAAGGACATTTCTTATTTAACTGATCTAGTGTTAGATAACTTTCTGAAGCCATTGTCTCTTGATAATTCCTGGTAGCAAATTGAATTACAATTTCAGTTAGAAAATAATAAATAGAACGAACACACATAAGCATAATTAAACGTATTAAAGTAGTAAATTGGCGTTGACATTAACTTATGTACAACATCATAACTAATTATATATTGTATGTACAAACTCCTAAGCATTATTGTGGCAATAACTTACGTGCCCAACATGACAATAATGAAAAAAAAATTAACATCCGTTTATAAGAAGAAAAGAACATGCGATGACCAAAAAACCCACCTAATATTTTTCTTTATGCTTACTGATCAAATATGAGAAGTGTCAAAATATGAGAGAGCTTAGTCCTATATATAGATGTGAATAATTGTAGTTCCTTTTGGTTTATGATCTTTTTAATTAGGATTTGAATAAAGGAAAATTAACATTAAACACTCTTTTACAATTTTTTGGTTTAAAAGTTTTAAAAAGGATAATTACTATTAATATTTTTTCAGTTATCTTTTCTTTATGATTTTAGAAAAGGAAAATTAGTATTAAATAAATTATTTGTACAAATCGTGTTTGGTATAGGATTTGTAAAAACGAAAAATTTCTATTACTTTTTTCAAAAAATCAGATTTTAATAAAAGAAAATTAACATTAAACACTCTTTTACAAATTTTTGGCTTTAGAATTTTAAAAAGGATAATTACTATCATTTTTTTACAGTTATCTTTTCTTTATTATTTTAGAAAAGGAAAATTATTTGTACAAATTTTTTTTGGTTTATGATTTTAGTAAAGGAAAATTAGTATTAAATAAATTATTTGTACAAATCGTTTTTGGTATAGGATTTGTAAAAACGAAAATTACTATTATTTTTTTCAAAAAATCATGTTAATATGTGAATAATTATAGTTTTTTATGATAGAAAAAGAAAATTAGTATTAACACATGTCACAATCTTAATTATATAATTGGTTTGTGTCGCGATCATATTAATTAGAAACTTTAAGAACCAATAAAAGAAAATTAACATTAAACACTCTTTTTTAACAATTTTTTGGTTTAAGATTTTTAAAAAGGATAATTACTATCATTTTTTTACAGTTATCTTTTTTTTTTATGATTTTAGGAAAAAAAACAATATTAACACATGTCACAATCTTAAATATATAATTGCCATGTATCAAGATCGTGTTAATTAGCAACTTTAAAGAACCAAGCTTTATATAATAAGATGTTTGATTAAATATCTAAGAACAATATACTAACACAATGCAAACAAAACTAAAAAAAAAACATAATGAATTTTAATTTGATTTTTAAAAATAAAAATAATACCGGTGCAACTCTAGTTACAATTAATTCGGATATCTATTCGGCTTTTGATTTGCTTTTGAATTTTTTTGATTCTAAAGATATAAGATCCGTTTGGATAATCGATATGATGAATTCGAACCAAACTTTATTTAGATTTGGTTCAGTTCGGTTATTCGAATTCAGAAAAATATGACTAGACCTAAGAGAAAGGATAAAACCTTCTCGGTGTTATAGAAGGTTTTTGAAATCTTGGTCAACTTCCCAAAATACCCTTGTTCAGTTTTTCGTTTCTGTTTCTTCTTCTTCAGACAGAAACTCAAAACCAAAAAAAAAAGAAAAAGAAAAATCAATTTTGTGTTCATCTTTTCTCTCCTCTTTATGTACGATGTGTTACGGTCACAATCAATCGTTTTCACGCAACACCCTCCGTAGCCGATCCCACGACGGAGAAAACGAAGATTCGTTGGTGGTCGACGATCTTCGTGACCGGCTCGCGGAAACAGAGGCGCGGCTGCGACGAGCCAGAGCGAGAGAAGCGGAGCTCAGCCGTCGGTTAGAGCAGATGAAGAGATTCGTTTCCGTCATGGAGATCATGGAGGCTTTCTTAGAACGGAGATTCCAAGAGCAGAAAGATCGAATCGATCGCCTCTTCTCAACCAAATGAAGTATCTTTCGTCTTCTTCCTCTCCTCTGTTTGTTTGTTCTGTTGCTATGAATCTCTTCCTCACTTAAAAACTCTCTCTTGTTGTTTGTGTTTTGATAATATCAATTAATTAAATTACAAAATTAGAAACTTTTTTTTTTAGTTGTTGTTGTGTTGTGTGTATACAAAAGTAGAAACTCAGGAGGAAGCTTGTGCTGCTTTTTTGCTATGCCAATCTTGAATGAGAGCACGAAGAGTATGGTTCGGTGTCAGAACTTGATAATCCAGTCTCAGATTCGTCATAGGAGATGTGTCATGTCCCATGCTTAGCCACTCCTCTATTGCCTCAAGCTCATACGAGAACCCATCTGCTGCAATATGTGGATTCTTCATCACTTCCTGAAGTATAGGACATATGAAAACACTCGGTATATCATTCGGATCTGCTTCATCGTTCTTTGAGTTAGTTGCTTCCTCGTATCCTCCTTTGGTTCTAAACTCATTAGCTTTCTCCATTATCTTACCAAGCTCCTCCATGATCTCTTTCGTCGAAAACTCCATGTTCCCTCCTCTGTTAACCGAAGAGCACTTCACCGCAAGTGCACCGAACTCCTTAGCTAACTCCAACGGCCACTTACCAGCTGTCTGGTCCAAATCCCTGAGAATACTCGCCTGGTTCATCGACATCGCCTTAAGCAAACCGGGCCAGTTTCTCCCGGTTAAAAGATGAAGTAGCAATACTCCGAAAGCCATCACATCAGGCTTTGTATCAGACTGGTCACTATGCATTGCAAGTCCAAAACCTGTTATTTTAGCTACAAGGTTACGGTCCAAGAGGATCTTGGACGGCGTGAGGCGACCGTGGACTATCGGTTTCGGCTTAACGGAATGTAAGAACCCCAGTCCAGAGCAAACCTGGTGAGCTATACGGATCCTATCGTGCCATTTAAGTATCTTGCTTCTTCTTGATTTCCTCTGCGATGTGAATAGATTGTCCCTCAAGTTACCACTATGCATATACTCGAAGAGTATGCACTTAGGCCTCTCTGGAGAGAATCCAGCTATTGCTACCAAGTTAGGATGTCTAATCTCATTCATAAGCTTCACCTTTGCTGCAAACTCCTCATCCGATAAACGGTCGCCGATCACTTTCACAGCCATGGTTGTGTGTTTGATCCTCCCTCGGTACACGTTCGTCCAGTTGCCGCCAGATTTTAACCTCAAGCGATCAGAGTAACTCTCTGTGGCCAGTCTTATATCCTCTGCAACGTACTCTCTATACCCACACTTCACTTCATCTGAAGCAAACCCTGTAGCCTCTTTCTCTTTGCAAAACTCAATCCTACGGTTGAACACATCTCTTTGGTTCTTAAGCTTCTCGATCTCCATTATCATCTCACCTTTCTCTAAAGCAACCCTCTCCAGCTCAGCTTCTGCTTGTAGTTTAGCATCCCTCATTGTCTCAACCTTGCTTGAGAGCTCTTCTCGAAGCTCACCAAGAGAAACTAGCTTTGCTTTTCCTTTTTCGACGTCGTTCTTTGTTTGTTCAATGCATTCTCTGTCTGAATCTAGCGTCTCTTGGAGTTTCTCTCGTCTCTCGGTTTCTTCTTTGATCCCAGCTTCAAGCTCTTCAATCTAGTTTCAAACCAACCAAAAAGTTTTAGGACACTAAATCTTAATGTCCGAATGGCAACATGCAAAACAATGCGGGTTTAATAGTAACAAAACATATAGATGCATAGGTATATATAGAGATTTTTGTTACTATTAACTACGGTTGTAAACATTCGAAGCCTTAAAGTTCTTGTTTAAGTGTCAGTTTACTTACTCTGCAGTTGCATAAAGAGATAGCCCATTCAGCTTTGTCTGATCTCTCAGCGTTGACTTTGACTTCTCTCATGTTCTCATCTATCACCAGCTTAGCTTCATTCACCTTTCTTCTCACATACTCTAACTTCTCTCCTACATTCTGACATTTTCAACACATGAAAAATGTCAAATCAGAATCATTTAAAAAAAAAAACAAAAAACAAATCAAGAAAAAGGTATATTCTCTTACCAAATGTTGCAGCACGTCTAGTGCCACCTCCGCACCACCATCTTCATCCTCTTCTTCTTGGACATTGTCTTCATCGTCTTCTTCAAGATTCAAACTCAACAGTTGCTGGAAATAAATCTCCATCTCCTGCAAGTTCTTATCCCATGGACTTCCACTAGCCGCTGGATCATCACTGCCGTTAGATGAACGGTCTAAGTTTCTCCCCGGATCATGGAACATTTTACCAATCCAGCTTCTAATATTATTGTTGGCATCGTTCTCTCTCTTTAGCAAAACCATTTTGCCTCCACATATTATATAAAACTCGCAAAAATCCGGTTTATTCTGATATATGTGGAACGATCCGCTTATCGCACTCTTCGATTTCCTGAGTTTCATAAAACAAAAAAAAGTCGCATTTTTTTAAAATGGATTTTTTTTTCTAAGGTTAAAGTTGGGAACTTTAAACGTGTTTAAGAAGTTACCAAGATGAAGAAGATCTCATGAAAGTGATTCCCATGACGAGTTTTGTAATTCGGAGCTTTGTGATCAGATCTAAGATTAGTACTTGGATTGAATCATCTTCCTTCTCCACCTTGTGTAACTCTGCTTTCACCTGTAACTGTTATTTAACAAAACAGCATAAGAAAATTAAAAACAAACGGAGTACTTTGCCCTGAATATAATAACGGAATTAACAGAAAAACCTTTTTACAAAAAGTAACGTATTTAGACAACAACTTGTTGATCTTTTGGTCCTCGTACTTTCTCAGTACTTGAAGCTTCTCCTCGCTCACAGAACTCGCTGGAAGCTTCCCAACTATGATAATGATGTAAATTGGGGGTTTAAAATAAATGATTGAAAAGAAAAAGTAAGAGGTGCGAATTGAGAAGGAAGAGATTGTACAAGGGGTGTAGACGAAATCTTTAGAAATGCTGCAGAGGTGGAGAAGAACGATGGAGATTGGTATGTTGTTCCATTTCTTTAAAGCCCAGTCGATCGTCTTGAATCCTTCTTGTAAATCGTTTCCTACGGCTATGTACACTTTCTCCACCGTCGTTGATCCTTTTGCTTCTTCTTCCAATACCTGATTCTGAACTTCTTCCATCCTTTTTTTGGTTTTGTTTTTGTTTTTGTTTTTCTTGCGAGTGTTTTGTATCTGATGAATGGTTTTCGAAGACAGAGTTTCGATCTGGTTTTTTTTATGTAATTGTATCTTGAGAGAGAAAGATTTTTGACTTTTCGTATTTTTGTTAAGTTGACTATTGGAAACAGCCTGAAAATTTCAAAAAACAAATACACACAACATGACGTGCTACCATGTAACATCGTGGTGACCAAAGCATCAGCTAGATTAAAGATTCATAATTTGTGTGTATGATATATGTCAGGTAAGAGTCTTGTCCTGAGCACAGAAGCTTTGAAAAGGCCCACCAGGTTCAGTCTTCAACTCGTTATGACTTTTGAAGCCCATTAGAGCTCCTTTTGATTTAACTGAGTCCCCATTCGTAGCCTAAAGTTCATAAACATCCTTTGAGATTGTAAAATCTGTATTAGGTTTTGTAAGTAGGTCAGTGAAGAATAAATATAGAATATACATCACACATCTTAAACATGTGCATTTTATAAAATATGTGGAAGAAATATAACTGACGGTATAACAACAAATTCCTTACACATATATATTAGCAAATGTATATTTCTGACACAATAACATTTAGACTTGTTAATCATAGATACTTTATCAGATGAATGCGTAATCATGACAATGTCATGGTGTTCTTTTTGTTAAAAAGAACATGTCATATTCGTTAGAATAATAATAAACCGGTGAATATTTTAATTTACTGGGGTAACTTTAATTTTATACAGCTATTTACAGCTTGCAGTGTCGCGTTTTCTTTAATCGCATGGCTGTAATGTTTGACTAATCAATCACACTCCACGTATTCTTTGTGAAATTGTGTGTGATTGTTTAGTTGTTTTTTCTTTCTTAAGTATATGTTCTCCTGTTTTCTCACTGTTAAGTTAACTCGTTTCTGAAAATCATTCGTATTGTATTGTAGTTTAATGTAAAGCATTGTTTGAGGTGTGCAGTGTGCTAGCACTGTCACCCCCAAGTGGTTTGTTACGATGCAGCCACGAACTGTAGGCGTGTAGCATTGTTTGAAGTTTATACCATTTGCATGTGTGTTTACCAGAGTATTCTAAATATTTTTTTGTGTTCTCAGACACAATAATATTGGTTCTGATATCATGTCATAATAATTAATTCATAGTCATATACCAAAATCAAGCATGGATCGTAAAATTCGATATTAACAACACAACATAGTGATTTATTCACAGGAAATAGAGATTATGAGACTAAGACAAAATAGAGATTAAGACAAAAAAAACAAAAGGTTAGAGAGAGTAATTAGAGACGAGGACGGGGATGCACGTGCGTGGCCGAAATCCTCGACAAGAAAAATAATGAATCAAAACATGCCGCGCACGTGCCTGTTCGGTCAAAGAACAAAAGCAACTGTTACACTTAGCCCAAGTTATTGGAAGTGTGATTGGTAAGAATTAGAGTAATTGAGAGTAAATAAAAATGGAGTAATTGAGAGAAAAAGAAAAGGTGAGAATTAGAGTAAATGAGAGTAAAAAAAAGAAAATATGATTGGTAATAAATTAGAGTAAATGAGAATAAATGAGAGTAAAATAAAGTAAATGAATAATAATAAAGACCTAATATAAGAGATAAAGAGGATTACTCTCAAATAAGTAACCAATACTATATCAGAGAGAGAAAGAGAGAGAAAGAGAGAAAATGCGTGTGAGAGAAGGCCGGCGTCCGGCTGCGCGTCCGAGCGCGTGCCGGCGCCGGTGGCTCTTCCCCTTGTCGATCCAGTCTAGTTCTACTCTGTGTGCTTCGATCCGGTGGCCCTTCCGATATATTTCCGAATCTGGGTTAGGGTTTGTTCCGGGAAGAGTTCTGCTGATGGAGAGCTTCAATCGGCGGCAAATCTTCCTGTTCTGGATTCGTAGTGAAGTTGTAGGACGGCGGTTAGTCGCTACAGGTTTTCGTTTGAGGTTAGTTTTTGCTTCGGGAGGCGGAGGCTATGATAGATCCGTCGTCGCCGTTTAAGATTCCGGGAGGATGGAGGCTTCCTCAGCTCTGCGTCGTCGGCAAAGTCCTCGGGAGGTGGAGGCTTACCCAGCTCTGCGTCGCCGGCTCGTGCTCCGAGGGGTGAAGGATCTCTTTACCTTACCTCGTCGGCTCTTGTTTTTTTATTTTAGATTTGGTTTTAGGGTTTGTCTTTTCATTTTTTCTTGAGTTTGTCGGTTGAGCTCCGAGGGCGATCTCTCGTGGTTGGAAGAGAGAGGTGTCTTATGCAAGTTGGTGATGGTCTGTGCGGCGGTGATGTTCCTCGGGTGTTTGCTCGAACGGTGGCGGATGTGATCTCGCTACGGCGATTGATCTATCCGATAAAGATAACACACGAGTAACTCACGGCTGCGGTTAAGAGGGTGTGGAGGTCATGGATTAGGTCGGTCACAGTGATGCAGGTTCCTGTAATGCCGGTGAGACGCGTCCTCTCCGACGTAGGTGCTCCCGGTGGTGGCGACGTTGCGGGTTTGGGCCCTGAGCTAGGGCGAATCGCTTGTTGTCGGGAATGAGGTGTTTGGGTTATGGACTTGGGCCTAATTTGTATGGTTTCTTTTTATGGGCTTTCGATGTGGACTTTCGGGTGTCTGTAAGCTTTCACTGGGCTTCGGTCGTTTTTCAATTAAAAATCTACTTAGACGAAAAAAAAAAAGAGGATTACTCTTGGATAGGGAGGATGACAATCTTACGCCACATGGAGCGATAATGAGAGTAAATTTTATCAATTTTCTTTTCTTATTTTTTCACTTGACTGGTTGTCAAATGATAGGAACCAGCGTTATATTTTTTTCACCATTAACTTTTACTTTTCAATACTTTACAGTCAGACACTTAATCTTAAAACCGAGTTACACATTTAATTTTTAATGAATTTTACAATCATCGCGTTATATTAAAAGCTTCAGAACAGAACCAGTGAACCACCATAAGCCAAGACTGTCAGATTTATTAAATTCGTTCTTATTCTTTTTGTTACACTTACACCATCTCTAATGGCTTATTCTAATTTTTTTACTCTAAATAGACTAATTCTATAATCGAATTTGAATTTGCTCCAATAATATTATATTTTAGAGTAAAAAATAGAGTGATGAACCAAAAAAAACAAATCTATATATTTAGAGTAAACCTATTTTTTATTCAATTATAGAGTGAGAAATATAGTACAATTGAGATATTTTTACTCTAAACTCTATTTTAGAGTGAAAAATATAGTAGGATTGGAGATGCCCTTAGACCATCTCCAATGTATTTCTCTATTTTTTCTTCTATTATAGAGGGTTTTACTCCAATGTATTTTTCTAAAATAGAGATCTCTACATATAGAGCAAAATATAGAGGAATGCTATTTCTTTCTCTATAAATAGAGGAGAAAATAACAATCTCTATTTTAGAGGCAAAAATAGAGATGGGTTGGAGTGGTTTTGCCTCTAAATGCTATTATAGAGGTAGAAATAGAGGTGTGTTAGAGATGCTCTTAGACCATATCCAATGGTTTACTCTATTTTTTCTTCTAATATAGAGTAACTCTATAATAGAGTTGGATATTGCTCCAATGATACTCTATTTTAGAGTAAAAAATAAAATGTTGAACATAAAATAAATAAAATTAATCTATATATAGAGTAGAAAATATGTTTACACTATTATAGAATAAAAAATATAATATCATTAGAGTATTTTTTATTTTAAACTCTATTTTAGAAGGGAAAATAAAGTAGGGTTAAACATGCATTTAGTTCCACTTAATGGTTCAGTTTTGTTTAATTACATAATGTTTTTTTTGATCAATTTTAATTACGTAGTGTTTTAAACTTCAATATTTGGTCCCATGATCAGGTAAGATGATTGTTTCACATAAATTTCCAAAACAATTATTCCTATATTTTCTCTTGGAAAGAGTATATATTAAGTTTGTATTTGACACTACACGACTAGGCTTAGTTGGCGATATACATTGCAATTATACATGTCAAGGTAAAAGGTTGAATAAAGTAAAAGTTATAGGATAGGAGATGCTCTAAACAATAGTACGACAGTAGGCCTTAATCACGTGCCTTAATTGCTGGGCACAATAAAAAAAAAATTATGTTCCTTCGTTTTCTTACAAAGGGAACCCGCCCCTACCATCTGGAAGTTTGTCTCATCCACCACATCATAAGCCTTTTTTTTTTACATTAACATAATTGTTATAAACAAAAACAATTTAACCTATAGTCGGTGTACCGTATTCACATTGTTTTAGTTTTTACGCTGCACTGTATTCACATTGCTCTAGTTTTCACGTTCCACTGTATTCACATTGTTTTAGCTTCACGTTGTGCTGTATTCTACTTTAGCTGTATAAGATTTTGTACATAAACAGAGTAAGCATACTCGAATA
This sequence comes from Brassica rapa, assembly GCF_000309985.2. Taxonomy (NCBI): domain Eukaryota; kingdom Viridiplantae; phylum Streptophyta; class Magnoliopsida; order Brassicales; family Brassicaceae; genus Brassica; species Brassica rapa. The sequence continues at coordinate 20,093,365 of NC_024800.2, forward strand.
GGTCGAACTGCAAATAGCCAGGTTAAACCAGATCCGGGTCAGATGAAAAAGGTGAACGTAAAACCGGCATTTTGCAAACGCATGAAGGGCAAGTGGATGAGAGGATAAAAAGCTGGTAATGACATTATTGAAGAAAGAAGGTCAATTATAAAACTAATCTACTAGCAATAATAATAAGAGTTGCAAATCTATATTATACTAAAAAGGAGAATAACTTGAAAGGAGAAGCTATCCACATCATCAAAAAAAATCAGCCAATCATATGTTTTCAAATATGTCATATTCTTTTGCAAAAAAAATACTTTAATTATTAATTTATTAAACCATAGCCGACGTATACGATGCTCCTCCCTCCTTCGATCTCCACTTCGCTGGCTAAAAGAAAACCAAAACATCAGGTTTTCATTAATTTTCCTTAAAATAGAACATACTATAAAATAACAAAACAAGATGATTAAAAAAAATTAACTGCCCAAACAAATACTAGACAACCCTACATGATAACTAAATGGATATTAATAATCAATCAACATCATTAAAAAATATCGAATCTAGAGATATCTTCCTCTCCTTAACTATGTTTGTTGCACTATATATTCTTCTTTTATAACCAAATATAATACACTTTAATATATATAATATACTCTCAAATCTCAATATTGATAAAGTAATTAACATTTACATGCAAGAACACTTAAGAAAAAAATAACTTATTAAGTTAATGTTGTAGAAAAGAGGAACAGATAATAAAAAACATACATAACACATTTGCAACAAATTAAAATATATAAGACAGCAGTTAGGTGTAGCGCAAGAAAATCTATACGATTTAAGTAAATTTTAGCATTCTCTTAGAGTGTACTTCATATGATATTTTCAGACAAACAACACAAAACGTTTAACTAACTAAATGAATACATTGTGTTTAATTTGTTAAAAAAATAAAGAAATCATATTTATAAATAAAAATTAAAATTCAGTAAAAATAAAACTAAAAATTATCTTAAGAGTTACTTTGATGTCTACTCTAAATGTATTGTAAAATTGATATCAAAATAAATTAAAATAAAGTTATGTCAAAACGTTTGTCAGAACATACAAGATTTGTATATACTAAATAAAGTAAATAATTAATGAAACTTTGTGCTTTTGGTGTGTACCTGATATCTTGCATATTTACATTGTTTTATCCATTCATTCATAAACATTTTCATCATATAGATTAGAATTTAGACATGTTTAGGTTGCATTTTGCATACATATGTCTCTATCAGGTATTTGAATACCACATGGAGTTTCTGGAGACATTTGGGTGCATTTGGAGCTCAAAAAGGAGTGTTTAGAGTGGTCATTGGGCGAGCAAGGCATGGAGCGACCAGTCCGGAGCGACACCACCAAGTCGCTCTGACCTCCCTATTGGAGCGACCTTGCCAGAGCGACAGGGAGAAGTCGCTCGCGGTTTCATCACTCGGAGACGCGAGAACGAGCCCGGAGCGACCTCCCGGAGCGACACCACGAAGTCGCTCGCATCTCACACCCCTCTCGGAGCGACCTCCCAAAGCGACACCCCGAGGTCGCTCGCGTCTCTATGGCGAGACGACACGAAGCGAAGCCTGGAGCGACCTCTCAGAGCGACCCACTGAGGTCGCTCCCGAAGGCCGGAGCGACTTGCCGGAGCGACATGCCGAGGTCGCTCCGCGCCTATTATCTGCTCGATTTCTATTTTACTTAAGGGCCTTTTGGTCATTTCATTATGCACGTTTTACATTTCTAAAACCTATGTTTTAAACATCTTTTGTAGCCACCAGAGGCAGATTATCTTTTATCTTTTGATCTATTGAGAAATACACAAGAACTCTCTTGAGAAGTTCATCTCTTGGATTTTGATTGTTATGTTCTTGTGTTATTGTTGATTTCTTATCTATTTCTCTACATGATTAATCTGAAATCCAATATGGGTTTAAGAGGAATCATGGAGATTAGTGAGTAATCACCTTTGGAATTCATGGGTTAGGGAGATTAAGGGTGATTAGGTTAGAGCTAGGATGTTTTAGTGTAGATCATTCATATTTCCTTGCTAGTAGAGTAATCATAATGCATCTTCTGAGTTGGCCACTCAGTTGTTGATCCTTAGGCATTTCTCACCCGAAAGGTGTTCGATGAAATGCCCGAGACAACTCTCCTAGGCTTTTAGTATACTTTGCCAAAGACATTTGTTGTTAAAGATGCTAAGATAGCTAATAGACTTGTTAGTAATGATTGCTTTCATATTATTCAACCAAAGACATTTGATGTTTGAGATATGTTAGCAAATGAGCATTCATCTAGACATAGAGCTTGCTTAGAATTGTGTCTAGGCTTAAGGTTGATAGTTTGATTGATCATTTGCCATCCTTAGTTCGATACTTGATCACCCAAGGTCTAATCCCTATGCCCATGAGTTCTCTTTTCCTTTAGTCAAGAAAGTATCATTCTGTTATTGCTTTCTAGTTTTAGTCATAGTTTAAAACCCATCTAAATCATTGGTTGCACTTAGATTAAGTGAGTACTTGCATTCTCAGTGCTTTGATATCCCTCAGAACTGGTTCGACAATCTTTTATACTACAACATTTGTCTTAGGAGCCTTGAAAACTCCTAACATCAAATTGGCGCCGTTGCCAAATTCTGAGTAGATTTGAACATTGAGATTTAGTCACTTGCTTGAGACTAAGTCATTTTTATTTTCTTTTGTTACTGATTCTCTTTTTCACCTCCCTTTAATCTACAGGTGTATGAACTTGAGGAGCAGGGGTCCATCAAACCTAGTTCCAATAGCTGCAGACATCAGAGCTTTAGAGAGAGAGTGTGCTAGAAATAGAAGAGAAGAAGAGCAACAGGCTCACTTGCAGAGATTGAGTACTGATATGGGAGACATACCTCAAAACCAACAGCGAGCAGCTCGACCCATTGGCACTTACGACCGCCCCAACATTCATGGTCATAGATTGGGAATCCGAGCACCCGCTGTGGCAGCCAACAACTTTGAGATCAAATCAGGACTCCTCAACGTGATCGAGAACAACAAGTATCATGGCTTGGCTCTAGAGGATCCATTTGATCACTTGGACAGGTTCGACAGCTACTGTGGGTTGTCAAAAACCAATGGTGTGTCCGAAGATGCCTTAAAGCTCAAGCTATTCCCTTTCTCTTTGGGGGATAAGGCACGTCAGTGGGAGAAGTCTCTACCCAGTGACTCCATCACTACTTGGGATGACTGCAAGAAAGCATTCTTGGAGAAGTTCTTCTCTACTTCAAGAACTGCTAAGCTGAGAAACGAGATTTCCAGCTTTCAACAGAAGAACTTGGAAGGCTTCAGTGAAGCCTGGGAGAGATTCAAGGGCTACCAAGCTCAATGCCCACACCATGGCTTTTCTAAGGAGAGCTTGCTGAGCACATTCTACCGTGGTGCTCTTCCTAAGTACAGAGCCAGACTGGATACAGCTAGCAATGGGTTCTTCTTGGGGAGAACTGAGGAGGATGCAGAAGAGCTGGTTGACAACATGGTAAAGAGTGATGCAGTCTACAGTGGAGACCACGACAGAGGCAGTAGAACAGATGATAAGCAGACGAGGAAAGAGATCAAAGCTTTGGAAGACAAGATCGACCTACTCATTGCTGAAAAAGCAACCCAAGAGCAGCTGAAGTTTGTTGGTAACTCCAAGCAGGAAGATCCACTTGCTGTCAATGAGGTTGAGGGTTTGGAAGGTCAAGAGGAGTTGTGTTTCATCAACAACAATGGTAGCTGGTACAAAAAGGAGCCCAACTTTCAGTACAACAACTACCAACAGAAATCCTATCCCAACAACCAACAGAGTGGTTATCCGCCTAGAAACAACCAGCAAGGCAGCTATCAGCCTCAGCAAAACCCCTCGTCTGGTTCCTCTGCTCCTCAAGAGAGCAGCACTGATACCTTACTGAAACAAATCTTGGAGTCTCAGACTAGAAGTGAGAAGCAAGTTGGTTATGAGTTGAAGAACCTTCATTCCAAGATTGATGGGAGCTACAATGAGCTCAACAACAAATTCTCACACCTTGCTTCTACAGTCAGGAATTTAGAGAATCAATTTGCTTCCATGAACACTCACCAGAATCGCCAGCAAGGATCTCTACCTGGAAAGTCTGACCAAAATCCCAAGGAGGCCAAAGCTATCACCCTTAGGAGTGGTAAGCAGTTACCTCCTAGAACCCTCACCAAGGATGCTGAGAAACTAGGTGAGGGGGTTGCCATCAACATAGATGATGAAGTGGTGATTGTTGATGAGAAGATCAATGACGAGATCTTGGAGAAGATAGTGGAAGCCAAAGGTAAAGGAAAGGTTGGGGAAGAGAAGAAGACAGTAAAGGATGGTGAAGTTGTTACTCCAGCAAGTGAAAGTTCTTTTGTTCCTCCTCCCTATGAACCCAAACTTCCATTCCCTGGTAGATTCAAGAAGCAGCTGCTAGAGAAGTACAAGGCTCTGTTTGAGAAGCAAATGAGTGAAGCTCAGGTTGCAATGCCCATCATCGATGCTTTCATGTTGATTCCTCAATACAACAAGTTCCTGAAAGATGTTGTAGCTGCAAAGAAGAAGGAGATGGAAGGCATGATGATTCTTACCCATGAGTGCAATGCCATCATCCAGAGGCTTGATGTTCCAGAGAAATTAGAGGATCCAGGAAGCTTCACACTACCTTGTGCTCTTGGACCTATGGTATTTGAGAAAAGTCTCTGCGATTTGGGAGCTAGTGTCAGCTTGATGCCTTTGTCTGTTGCAAAGAAGCTTGGATTCACTCAGTACAAGAAGTGTAGACTCTCTCTGGTGTTAGCTGATCGTTCAGTGAAGTATCCTGTGGGCATCTTAGAGGACCTCCCTGTGAAGATTGGAAGGTATGAGATACCTACAGATTTTGTGGTGCTTGAGATGGGTGAGGAGGCTCAAGATCCATTGATTCTAGGAAGGCCATTCTTAGCTACAGCAGGAGCTATTGTTAATGTGAAGGAGGGCACGATTGATCTCCATTTGGGTAAAGAGAACATCCTCCACTTTGACATCAAGAGGAAAATGAGGAAACCAACTGTGTTCGGGCAAGCCTTCTACATTGAAGAGATGGACACTCCTGCTGATGAGCACCTTGAAGAGTTACCACCTGAGGACGACGAGGAGGGAGCATCTCCCTCTACTCATTCCCTATAGAAGGTAACCCACCACACTCCCTTGTATATACCATTTCATTTTTGCATATTAGTCTTCTTTTCGGTATCTCTCTCTACTTGACGACACAGAGACTGTGTAACTCAAGTTTGGGGGAGGTACCAAGTATTTGATCATGTTTGCTTTGATGTTGTTTCATTGAGTCATGCATGGCATACCTATTTGCATAGATAAAAAAAAAAAAAATCAATCATTTAGTTTGCATCATTTGCATTTTTAGGAGAGTCTAGAGCATATAGGTTGCATTCACTTGCATTGGGAGCAATGATTTTGAATGCCTTGTAAAGAACACTACGTTGCACTTGACTAGCTTTTGCACCTCTCAAAAAGACTTGTATGTTTCGAGCCTTGAAAACTCTTCCTGAAACTTGTTGATTGCTGAAACTCAGTCTTTGAAGCCAACTACAACCTTATTTGAACTGAACGAACTTAATGCTTCTTGCTCATGGTCCCTTGTGTACTGAGTCATGGCTATACACACTTGAGTTGTCACATCTTTTATACCAATCTTTTTTTGACAAACTCTAGTGGTAGACCACTCCCAAAACCTTTTCCTCCTTTTAAGCTTTCATTGTTTGATGAGTGAGGCCTTTTTCGGAAAGTCTTACATGTGCATAATGTTGAGAGTATCGGGAACGACAATGCTTGATCTTCATTCTTGCTAGATTGGACACTCTATTGTCTAGCTATAGGTGGGGGTGAGTGTTGTGATTATGATTTGGGAGAAATGAAAAAGAAAAGAATAGACTCTTTGTGCTTAAGTGAATTGTTTTATTGGGACCAGTATAGAAGCCTCTAGCTCAAGTTTTGAAAAGTCTTGGCCCCCAGCCTAAAAAAAAAAAAAAAAAAGAAAAAGAAAAACGAAAAAAAAGAGAAAAGAAAAAAAAAAGAAAAAAAGAAAGAAAAGGGGGCTAGCAAAGTTGTTAGGAGCTAAGAAATGTTTTGAGGTTGTGAAAAAAATCCCTTGTAGATTTCAAAGAGAAGGAGTTAAAGTTCTTAGGATCTTTTGATGAGAGATGTGAGTTGGGTTTGACATTGGGAAATGATTGTGTGATTTGTATGTTTGAGAAAAGGGTAGAACAATGGAGATTGAGCATTGTATGCATGAGTTGGTCCCTTTCTTAGATATATTATGTGCAATGTCAAGGCTACTTGTTTTGAGAGTAAACCACCTTAAAGATCATATGTTTTGAACCTCTTGAATCACTTGAATAAAAGCCTTCCCTTACCCAACCAAATGACTTGGACCAACTGACCATTTGCAAGAATTCACCTGATGTTTTGTGCTTAATGAATGTGAGAGTTGGTTGATTTGAATGTGTGGATGCTTGATGATGAGTGTAAGAACAAAAAGAGTTAAGATAGGCCTAGAGAAGCTAGAGTGTAATAAGAGAGTGTGCTAGTTGTGTTTCTTTTGGCTATGTGCTCCCACCTTCAACCTCTCTCCCTATGAGTTCTAGAAAGTTCACTTGTGGACAAGTAAAAGAACAAGTTTGGGGGAGTTGATATCTTGCATATTTACATTGTTTTATCCATTCATTCATAAATATTTTCATCATATAGATTAGAATTTAGACATGTTTAGGTTGCATTTTGCATACATATGTCTCTATCAGGTATTTGAGTACCACATGGAGTTTCTGGAGACATTTGGATGCATTTGGAGCTCAAAAAGGAGTGTTTAGAGTGGTCATTGGGCGAGCAAGGCATGGAGCGACCAGTCCGGAGCGACACCACCAAGTCGCTCTGACCTCCCTATTGGAGCGACCTTCCCAGAGCGACAGGGAGAAGTCGCTCGCGGTTTCATCACTCGGAGACGCGAGAACGAGCCCGGAGCGACCTCCCGGAGCGACACCACGAAGTCGCTCGCATCTCACACCCCTCTCGGAGCGACCTCCCAAAGCGACACCCCGAGGTCGCTCGCGTCTCTATGGCGAGACGACACGAAACGAAGCCTGGAGCGACCCACTGAGGTCGCTACCGAAGGCCGGAGCGACTTGCCGGAGCGACATGCCGAGGTCGCTCCGCGCCTATTATCTGCTCGATTTCTATTTTACTTAAGGGCCTTTTGGTCATTTCATTATGCACGTTTTACATTTCTAAAACCTATGTTTTAAACATCTTTTGTAGCCACCAGAGGCAGATTATCTTTTATCTTTTGATCTATTGAGAAATACATAAGAACTCTCTTGAGAAGTTCATCTCTTGGATTTTGATTGTTATGTTCTTGTGTTATTGTTGATTTCTTATCTATTTCTCTACATGATTAATCTGAAATCCAATATGGGTTTAAGAGGAATCATGGAGATTAGTGAGTAATCACCTTTGGAATTCATGGGTTAGGGAGATTAAGGGTGATTAGGTTAGAGCTAGGATGTTTTAGTGTAGATCATTCATATTTCCTTGCTAGTAGAGTAATCATAATGCATCTTCTGAGTTGGCCACTCAGTTGTTGATCCTTAGGCATTTCTCACCCGAAAGGTGTTCGATGAAATGCCCGAGACAACTCTCCTAGGCTTTTAGTATACTTTGCCAAAGACATTTGTTGTTAAAGATGCTAAGATAGCTAATAGACTTGTTAGTAATGATTGCTTTCATATTATTCAACCAAAGACATTTGATGTTTGAGATATGTTAGCAAATGAGCATTCATCTAGACATAGAGCTTGCTTAGAATTGTGTCTAGGCTTAAGGTTGATAGTTTGATTGATCATTTGCCATCCTTAGTTCGATACTTGATCACCCAAGGTCTAATCCCTATGCCCATGAGTTCTCTTTTCCTTTAGTCAAGAAAGTATCATTCTGTTATTGCTTTCTAGTTTTAGTCATAGTTTAAAACCCATCTAAATCATTGGTTGCACTTAGATTAAGTGAGTACTTGCATTCTCAGTGCTTTGATATCCCTCAGAACTGGTTCGACAATCTTTTATACTACAACATTTGTCTTAGGAGTCTTGAAAACTCCTAACATCAGTACCACTAAAACAAATCAGCATATACTATTAAAGTAAAAATTAAAATATGTTTGTGGCTTTTGATTAGCTCATTACAAATACTTTTTTGAGAAGTTTTTTAGGATGATCTATAATTTTTTTGTTACAAATATAGCATTCAAGGGTCAAAATGACAAAAAAAAAGATTTCATTAAAAGATAAATAGACATTTATACTTCTATGGTTAACTAATATATAATTATGGTTTAAATTAGAGGGGTGTGTACATGATTTTTCTTTAAAACAAACTACACAATTTCAACATATAATTTTTTAGTTTCAGTAATAATTTGGGATTTCAAGTTAAAATATGAAAAAATAAAAAAAATTCGAATTCAAAACTGTATTATTCAAAAATAAAAATTATTATTGTATTTTATTTAAATAATTATTATATTTAAATCTATAAAATAAAGGTAGAATGGTCTTTTACTTCTGTAATGAAACATGTTTTAGTCATGTTCCTCTTTGTGAATTATTAAATCTTAAAAGAGCAATTTGAAAAATTTGCCGTAATTCTTTTAGTTGTTATTTCCACTCTATCATATATATATATATATATATATATATATTATATATATATACCATTAGATTAATTTTCTATCATTTATTTATAATGTTATACCAAATAATTTTGTGTAAAGTTCAATTTAGTCACCAATCAATGCATTATGAAATAATTTTCTGTAAAGATCAATTTAGGTTAGAACATCATCAATCGATGCAATATGAGAAAAATTTTCAAATCTCGAAAAATTTACATTCTGATTTCCGCTATTTTAATTCTATTTTAAACTGTTTAATAATTAATAATTAATTTAAGAATGTAAAATAGTAATGGAAGTATGTTTCTACTCTAACATACAAACAATATTGCAATGTTATTATATATATATATATATATTATTTTTTACACAACAACAATGACTAATAACATCTACATATTGAAATACGCATAATCTATCCAAAGTACTTTTACGTAGTATCTAAACATGGAATCATTCTCATTGAAATCTCCAGCTTTCACATTTTTTTAATAAGTTATCATTTAAAAATAGTAAATACCAAAGAATTTTAATATTGAAAAATTATAGTTTCAAATTAAAGATTATTGAATAATTTTATTGGTTATCAAACTTTACAGATTTAAGTATTCAAAATGATTACACATTTATGAATATATATATATATATATATATATATATATATATGAAATGAAGGTTATTTACCTATTTTTCAAATAAATGTTGAAAAATTAAATCAGATTACTTATAAAGAAATATATGAAACATAAAATAATAGAAAATATTAAAAAATTATTAAATATAGAGTATTTGAACTTTTAATAAAATTTAACATGATTACTAAAAGAATAATAGAATTTTTAACTATGTCTAAATCTAAAATATATATTAAAATATAAATTAACAATATTTTGAAGAAAAAACTTATATTTTGCAAAATAATCCTTCTAATTTGTTAAATATTATATCAAAACAAATAAGTTATATAATTAAATTTTACTATTTAAGTTTAATATAAAAAATATATATGCAAGTTTTATAGACAAACAAACTGCGCGTAGCGCGGTGATACCTCTAGTAGTAATAGTAAACGTGTTATGTTTTGTCTTCCAGATATTTTGCGACCTTTGTTCCAGACAAAATTTCTCTTCCGCAGGGCTAAAGCTCACCTCCACCTCCTAAAAACATTATTTATTTAATTTGATGTACTAAATTTATAAAAAAAATTTATGATCTAATAAACTACACCAGTCTAAAATTAATTACCATGCCGATTAAGTAATAATTCGATTGATTTCTTGGTGTTGATGTAAATAAAGTTGGTTGGGGCCAAATTCATTTAACTTATGACATATATCTACATGGTATAACCTAAACTTTAACTTAATCAATTATCTTTTTGGTTACCTTTTAACTGAACAAAAAAATTAAAAGCAAATGATATGGAAGTTTTTCAAAAGCGAAAGTGTCACTCTTTCGTCCCTTCCGGTTTACACCGGTCGATACAGAAGAAACCGTTCCTACTTTTTCTTTTCTCAACGCATTCACACTCGGAGTCACACTCTATATAAAGTGATCTCCTGTTCTCTAATTATCCTTCTTCCTTTTCGTCTTCTTCCTATGCGCATCGCTTCTTCGTCAAAAACTTCTAAAGCTACTACTACTATATAGCTAAGGTGACTGTTACGCTTTTATCAGCTTTATTTTATTTTCTCCTGTGAGTTGCTTTCATTAATCTTTTATTTTTGTCCTTTTCCGCAGATTTTCCTCACATCAAAAAAAGTCTCAAACTTTGAAACCTCTCTCTCACGATGGCGAATTGGTTAACGTTTGCTCTGTCACCAATGGAGATGATGAAATCACCTGAGCATCCCCACTTCGTCTCTTACGACGACGATTCTTCAGCTCCTTACCTCATCGACAACTTGTATGGTAAAAAGTTTCCTCCTTTCTCTTCCCGGTGACGTATAACGCGTGTGTGAACTCACTCACCGCCTCCTTTCTCGGTGACTTGCTTTCTTTTTTTTTGTCTTTTTCCCCGAGAAAAAAAAGGAGAGAGAGATCTTTAACTGTAACCCTTCGTTGCTTTTGTGTTTATTAGTTAAAGTTGCTAACTTTATGTGTGTTTTTGATTGAAAAGTTTTGAAAGAAGAAGCTGAGACATCAATGGCGGATTCAACAGCTTTAGCGTCTTTCTTCAACCCGCAAACCCATTCTCCCACTCATATTCCCAAGCTCGAAGACTTTCTCGGCGATTCCTCCTCCTCCTCCTTCGTCCGTTTCCCCGATAACCAACCCGAGACGCTAGACTCTTCTTCTCTCTACCATCCACGTCATCACACCGGAGTCACAGGTCTCTTCTCCGATCATCAACACGACGATTTCCAGGCGGTGGAGGGAGGGGTTAAGGAGGGTTGCACCAAGGAAGGAGCTTTGTCTCTAGCGGTAAACAACACTGATGGCGAGAGAGTCAAAAGCAGTAGAAAGGTTACGGTTTCGAAGAAGGAAGCAAAGGCGGTGGAAACAACATCAACTGATGATTCGACGAAGAAGAAGAAGAAGGTTGTTGAATCATTTGGACAACGAACTTCGATTTACCGAGGTGTCACACGGTAAATAGTAGATTCATAGTGCATATTAACTCAAGTTTTTTTTACTTTCTTGCAACGTTGAGATCTCAAAGTTTTGGATCTTTTTCTTAAGGGTGAGGAAAATATTGATAGTTAGCTAATCAAAGTTAACTTCTTTACCATTGGAAATGCAAATGTAGCAGGATGAATAAATGCTAAAGAGATCTATCTATGAGATACAGATTCAAAGTTTTGATATTTTTTGATTAAATAGAGTTTTGATTGATGCAGACATAGATGGACGGGAAGATACGAAGCGCATCTTTGGGACAACAGCTGTAGGAGGGAAGGTCAAGCCCGAAAAGGACGTCAGGGTAATTTGTTTTTTTCACTTTCTATTATTTAAATAAAATTTGAAAAAAAATCATATGAATCATTTGCTTGATTTAGCATCTTTGAATGTTTGCATTCCAGTAAGCAACTGTTGATTGAGATCATTTTGGGTAAACACATTATCTAACTTTTCATGTGTTAGCAAAGCGTTAAGAAGATCAGTTTATCTTTGTTGTCTCAGTATGGAAGCAGTGCAATGCTCTGCTGCAATAAAGAAAGAATGAAAATAAATAATGCATGCAAAAGATTTCATATATATATTAATTTACTTTAAAGCTTTTTCGTTCTGGTTATATGTCTATCTCTCTGTGATGATTGATAGACTCTGTGGAGAAAAGGGCCAAACTTTAAACTGGAAATTCAAACGAAAAGGACTAACAATAATAGAATAGAATATGTATATTTATTTATATTTGTGATTGAATTTTTCATAACAATACTGCCGCCATTTTTGTTCAGTTTCTTCATTAGACAAATCTTTCTTTCAAAAATCTCTGATAGGGGTTGGGAGGGGGGGGGACCCAATACTGATGCAATATATGTTTCTTGATAGACATGTTTTTAGACCCCACTTTTGACCCTTTTATCCCATTATTATTAATATCTGATGTGCAATGCTCAAAGATATTATTTAGGCATGTGATGTAAGACTATTTTAGCCACTATGCAATGTGTTCTTTTGCTAGCTTTTGGGTTTTGAAATTGAAATTTTAAGAATCTTTTTGGGGTTTATGAGATTGATGTGTAGGTTTCTTTATGTCTGTATAACTTGTCAGATTGATTTGTATGTTTTGTTCACATCATAAACAAAAGCAAAGTTGTGACGTAAAAGCTGTGAACACACGAGAGGAATCTAGCTTTGACCCTAAGATTAAACCAGTCCTTTGTTTGTGTCCCCATGAATTATAACAAGTAAATAGACTCAAATCACATGAGGTCAGCTCTGCTAACTTTGTAAATGATCCTTGTATTGGCTAAACCTGTTTTTTTTTTCTATGTTTTGCATGTACCTTCATTTGTAATCCCGGCTTCAAATCAACAGTGTACTTAGGTAAGCAAGATCATAAGTACTCTATTGACAGTTTAATGTAAAGATAAATCGAGTCTTGACAAATTGATGGTTCATTTTTGATTGGTATAAAATAAAGGTGGTTATGACAAAGAAGATAAAGCAGCTAGAGCCTATGACTTAGCAGCTTTAAAATACTGGGGTCCTGCTGCTACTACCAATTTTCAGGTTTTTATGTTCTCTCACTCTTTATAATAACTTTTGCTTTTGTTTGCGTTTATATGTTAACTCTGCTTAACTTGTTTATGCTTATGTCTAATTTTAGATAGCAAGTTATTCAAAAGAATTGGAAGAAATGAATCACATGACCAAGCAAGAGTTCATTGCATCCATCAGGAGGTTAGTCCAAATGAAAATTCATATAACATATCTTATATAATGTTTTTTAAATATGTAAAATGTTTTCAGGAAAAGTAGCGGTTTCTCGAGAGGCGCTTCAATGTATAGAGGTGTCACAAGGCACCATCAACAAGGTCGCTGGCAAGCAAGAATCGGCCGTGTTGCAGGAAACAAAGATCTTTACCTCGGAACCTTCGCTACTGAAGAGGAAGCAGCAGAGGCTTATGACATTGCAGCCATTAAGTTCAGAGGAATCAACGCGGTGACAAACTTTGAGATGAACCGTTATGATGTTGAAGCCATCATGAATAGTTCTTTCCCTGTAGGAGGATCAGCTGTGAAACGTCATAAGCAGCTCTCTCTTGAATCTCCTCCTCCTCCTACTGATGACCATAACATCCAACAACTTTTGCTTCCGTCTTCTTCCGTGGAGCTAGACCCTAACTCAATCCCATGTGGGATTCCGTTTGACCCTTCGGTTCTCTACCATCCCCAGAATTTCTTTCAGCATTATCCTGATCCTACAGTTCCTATGAACCAAGCTGATCAGTTCTTCATGTGGTCTAACCAGTCTTACTAAAATTATATGGTCTAACCCATAAGCTGACCAGAAGGTTGACTGACACGTTAGTAGTGTTATCCCTTTCTTTTGTTAACTCTAGGCTCTAGGATGAAGAAGCAGACAAACTTTTGTGGTCAATTTTGTATTTTGCGAGTGGTGGAAGTGATTTAGTGTTCTTTTGTTAGCGGTGGTTTATGGGTTTTTTTAGTGAACTTTGTTTTTGTATGTAATCGGCGGCTTATCAGTATAACTCTTGTTTTCATTTATGAATATCTTCCTCATATCTTGATAGTTGTTACTAATGGAAAAAGCACATGTTGAAAGACAAAAAGCATGAAGCTGAGAGACTATACATACATACAACACTTTCCCTCTTTGGGAGATATATTTCTTTACAATGGAGTAGATGAAGCAAGAAAAGGAAACGTTTCTATTGTTGTTTCTTCCTTCTTGTTTGTGTGTATTGATTGATTTGATGAGATTGCTTCACTTCACTCCATCAAGAGTTGTCTATGGCGAGTGAGATCGTTAAGGTAGGAGGAAGAGGTGTGATCTTGTAGGTCACACCCGTCCAGACTCTTTCTTCTTGATATCTGCTGCGTCTCAGCTAACCGGTCATCTCCTCCTCCACGCAGTAGCTGCCCCAACTGCATCCAAGTTTGCTTTTTATTAGATGCAAACCACTAGTGAGAGACTGTTTTTTTTTTTTTTGTTTTGGAACATACCCGGTTCATATCAGGACGCATAGCGGCTACATGGTGTATGCACATTGAAGCTGTTTGCATCACTCTTTTCATCTCTGTTTCATCAAACTCATTTCCTAGCTTAGGATCAACTATTTCCTCCACGCTGCTCTTCTCCAGAAGTGGTTTCGCCTATATATACGAAAATCATTCATCATTAATTTTGTTTGATTACGAAATGGAAAATGCTTTGCAATTTATATTTATTTTTTTGGTTAAAGCTTTACAAAAAGTTTTTAAGATCATTACCCACATAACTATACTTTGCCTGCTTGCTGTATCAACAGCTCGACGACCAGTTATGATCTCCAAAAGCAACACTCCAAATGCAAACACATCCGTCTTCTCATCAACAATCCCATGCATAAAGTACTCTGGTGCTAGATACCTTGTAAGAACAACAAAAGGAACCAAACTATATGTTTTAGTATTTGATCAAACAGAACAAAATGTTTCACACAAGTCTCTGTCTGACCCGAATGTGCCTTCGATAGGGAAAACAATGTGATGAGGCCAATTCTCTGGGAGCCACTTAGCTAGTCCAAAGTCTGATATCTGAGCTTCATAGTCTTGACTAAGTAAAATGTTGGAAGCTTTAATGTCACGGTGGATAATACGTCGAGGGCAATCATTATGAAGATAACTCAAACCATCAGCTACACCCAAAGCAACTCTATACCGTTTCTTCCAGTCCAAACACTCCTCCTCAGACGACCCTACAATTTTTTTTTTTTTAAAGAAAAAGACATAAACACAACCAACACCAAACAATGTGTTAAAGCAGTTTTTACTTTTATTGAGAGTGTACCAAAGAGCAGAGAAGCGAGGCTGCCGTGAGGAGCGTATTCAAGCACAAAATGCAAACCGCGATCGCAGCTGAAACCGCGAAGCTTAGCTGCGTTTGGGTGGTTAACGTGTGCGATCATCCCTAGCTCAGATAAGAAGTCGCTGACTCTCTCTTCTGCTTCATTGGCGTGTCTCGTAAGCCTCTTTATCGCCACGATCTCTCCGTCAGGTAAAACTCCTTTGTACACCTCCGCATGTCCTCCTTTCCCAATCATTTTCTCTAACAACATAACCCAAGAAGACCCATGTTAATGTCAGAAACTAGGAGGGTACTTTTGTCTCTTACAGTTTATGTATTTACTCATGGACCGTGGTCATGGTTATATAAATATTATCCAAACCCCGAAAACCGAACAAGACCGAAAAAAACTAAACTAAGTTTCACAATTAGTGAACTATATTTTTTTTGTCATAATCCGCATTTTTCAAGAAAATATGGCGGTTTCTATTTAATCTATTTAAACCGTGATCATAAACAAGTACATAAATATAGTCCCGAAAAAGTGGATATAGAAAACTCTGTTGACGAGCCCCATCAAACTCTAAATATCCTTGAAATTTCTCTATTTGGATTAAAATTCGATTTGAACTAAAAGTAAAATCTTTATTTTCTTGACTTCTGAAATGACACATAGTGCGATACAGTTAAAATAAGGTATTAGATTACGAAAGCACTAAATACCTCATAAACAGGTAGACTGCTAACTGGATTCTCTAACTTTAATAGGTTTCTGTTCGTTATATTATAAAATAACAAAACAAGATGATTAGAAATCTTTTATTTTTTAACCTAATCACTCTTTTGATTTTGGAAATATATATATATATATATATATATATATATATATATATATATATATATATATATATATATATATATTTTATCAATATACTGCTTCTTTTACACATCCATCTACAACCTAACCCAAACAGACTAGGGAAAAAATAATTAGGACTCACGAAAAAACTTTGACGGTTCCTATTTTTCTAAACGGAAAAATTAAAACCGAATCCAAACAAAAAAGACAAACGAATATCTAAATATACAAAATATAATAAAATATTAATTATTTTAATTTTAAAATAAGTATATATAATAAGATATTATTTATAAAATTGTAAATTATTTTTAAAAACTCCAACTACCGAATTTATTTCCGGTTTTACGGGTTAACTTGGGTTTTCCATTTTCAATTTTAAACCCAAACAAAAATCCAAACCATTTCCAATTTGGTTCTGATTCGGGTTTTAGGGGAAAATAGAAATTCGACCGACCCAAACTCAACATTACCCAAAACCGATCTGAAAATGTTCGACTGCTAAAGGGTTTAACCCGAACCGGGAACCCAAATGGCTAGCTCTAGTCCTTACCAGCATTAAAACCGTCGGTGGCGGCGACGAGCTCATCGTAAGTGAAATTACGCCACGAGGGTTTAGCCACAAGGAACTGGTCGCAGTCGAATACGTTATCAGGAAGAGGAGACAGCTTCGGCTGTTTCCGCCGCATGTTCTTGCGCGTGAGCTCGTAGCTGGCGAGGAGAGGGATAACAGAGAATCTCCTTATGGATTTCTTCTTGATCGACTCGATCATCTTGTTCCATTGACGACCGTTCGTAGCGGTCGTGGACAACGGCGACGACGACGATTTATCAGGCGAGCACGAGCTGCAACTGCTGCTGTTGTCGGAATCTGAACTCGTTGCTGGGATCTCAAGCACGCATCTTGGCGATGGATCTTCGGACTCTGTTTTTTCATTGCTTCCTTTGGTTTTCTTCTTCTCCATTTCTGTAATGAAACAGAGATTGATTTTGAGTTTTTTTTTTTATGAACATAACGGAAAATTAACAGAAAGATTCTAACTTTAGTCAATTTTTACCTTCGACAGCCATATGTTTGAATTATTATTATTTAAAAAAAAAACTCAAAGCTTTCATGAAAGTTTCTCCATCTCCGAGAGGAGGAGAAGGAAGAAGCGCGGAGGCCTCGGAGAGAATCCGGAGAAACAGGGAAACAAGAGGGTTTTGTCTTTCTTTTGTCTCGTTTAAGACTCTGTTATTGTTATCTTTAGAAATTGTTTATTTTTAGAAGATTAAGAAAGCAGCAAAGTGGATGAAGAAGAAGATGACTTGTAATGGATTGGAATCTCTCTCTGCTATATTTATACAACTCTACCCCCCATGCAAGTCATGTTCTGTTTAGCTTATTTTTGAATATTTTAACTTTGAATTTAACAGCAATAATAATTAATTAATTAATTAATTAATATTGAAGAAGATGAGTTGATAATACGATGGCGTATACATCGCTTTCCAAAGAACGGACACGATGTCGGTTGATATAACTAGAGCTGCTCAATGGCGTTTTCCGTAAATACAGTGAATGAGAAGACAAGACATCCCTCTTTGCTTATGGTTGTGACTTGTGAGGCTGGGCTGGGCTAGCTTCTTTCTGTTATTTATCGGTTGCCATTTAATATTTAGCCATGTGAACGTGCTGACAACTTGTTTTCTTTTATATGTTTTGGTCCTGTCAAGCAACTCTTTTGTTCATTACTGTAAGAACACCACAAACAAAATTTTTATAAGAAATGCCATAAGAGTGTGGTTTCTCGAAGTAAGAATTGTTTTCAGTTCTCGTGGCACCACCGTCAACATACATGCAACATTTGGCAAAAGAAGCGCTTGACCACTCTAGAGGCCTAGAGACCATGCCATCGTTACAGTTTTCAGTTATTTTATTTATTTGACACTGGTAAATATCATATCAAACTTAACATTTTAGATTTTTATAACTAAGAAAGATAGACGACAATTATGAGAGTGTTTTTGTTAACGACACGATAGTCACGAGTCATCATGAACCTTTTTAGTTACAAAAACATTTATCCCAACCGCACACCAGGCGCGACATGGTTGGACCCCATGCACCTTGTCAAGCTTTTCCGCAATAACTTCAGTTGATCAGGTGAATACAACTTAGTTTATGATGAAGCTTACGTGCGATACGTTCATGTTCACAAATTATACTATCAAGAAACGATTCACCTGGAAGAAAAATTCAACTAATACGATTAACATATAGATATATCACTTTCATGCATACTGCATACATATATGTTGGCTTAGCAAAGATCAATAGAGTAATACATTTCGTGGGAGAAACTAGTCAAGTAAACGTATATGAGTCTGACTTATCTTAAAAGTTTAATTGTTTAATTATGTTTAGGAGATTCTACAAAAGGGCTTTTGCATTTGCGTGTAGATTATTCGTTGTAATATTTTTCAAGTGAAGTTGTTGCTAGACAAACACATATAAAAGATAACAAGGTAAGTGAAGTTGTTGCTGAAAAATATTTTTTTGGAAGCCTTTGGTGACATGCGAATTTGATAACGTAATACTAACACTGCAAATTAAATAAAGTTATTAGTTAACTGGTAATTTCAAAGGAGAAAGGTAATAGTAGTGAGAAGAGGTATCTTGCAAAGTGGGTGAACTAAACCCCTTAACTAATTAGTCTCTCCAAATCTAATCCCATTTTCTCCCTGTTTCTTTATTGGGCCCCAAAGTCCAAATCAGAATGGCCACCAAACTCACCAGTCAGTTTATATCGGAGAAGTCAGTCTAACCGATTTTCATTCTCACTTACAGTCATAAACACACTGTTCCAATCTGAAGTTCAGTTAGGTTGAAGTTGAAAATTATGGTGTGCTTTTAAAAAAAAAAAATCATCTAGAACTAATTAATGGTTATCAAATCAAAAATAAAAACCAAGTGACGTGTGTTAATCGTAACTTTCTCAAATAAGAAAGCAATACGTGGATATTTTGTATCCTGAATAAAGAGGCAGTCACTTAACCCAACAACGGATTAGAGATTTGTATTTAGTAACATGTCATATATAAAATCTAACCAAACCACATCGAAAGTGGATGTGACATGTCTACATGGAAAAATAGTTATCGTCATCAACTGAAAGAAGTATTATAATTTATGGATATTGTTTTCTCAAATCATCATATTAAGTTATTAACATTAGTATCATATAACCAAATCAACACCATCGAAGACCACAGATTTATGATAGGACTAAATGGACGTATATTACGTTATTATTTGCTTTTTAACATATCAAAAGGCGCCTGTAGCTCAGTGGATAGAGCGTCTGTTTCCTAAGCAGAAGGCCGAAGGTTCGACCCCTTCCTGGCGCGTTTATTGTTTTTAATTTACAATTTTCATTTTATTTTAAACGACAGTTCTTCTTTTGTTTCTCTGGGGCACCTGATGGGCCGAAGCCTAAGCCCATTTACTAGTAAACAAAACAGAGACTTAATCCAAATATCGAAAGTCAGAGTTAGAGAGTGACGATGGCGCTTCTCGGCGACGACGGCCGAGGCTTCGATCTAGCGAGGAGACTCGAAGCTTCCGGCGTATGGCGGACATGGCTCGGAGATTCCATCTACTTATCATTCAACCATTACCTCTCCTCTCCTTCTTCCTGGGAAACTTTTATGCGCGTAGACGAATCCAAGTCTAGGGCTCAGATTCAACTCCAGCTCCGCGTTCGCGCCCTTCTGTTCGACAAGGCAACCGCCTCGCTCTTCCTCCGATCCAACTCAATCTCCGCTTCGTCAGCTTCCTCCGATGCTACCTCCGTCGCCGTGTCGAAGCTCAATCATAATTGTATGTTGATTTCTATTTATAGAGCTTTGTTCGCAATTTCAGGTGTTGAATTGTTAATTTTATTTTGATTGGGTTTCAGATTTACAGCTGCACGGAGATGATGTGTACTACACTTTGGAGAACGCTTCTCCTGAAGGTGGGTTTCAGCGAGACGGTGGGCTTCGCCACAACCAGAGCTTACCCAAGGTGAGCCAAAGTAGCTCTTGTTTGATCTTGATTCGAAAGGATTCACCTTGCGGAACATTAAATTTATATCACTTATATGCTTAGGTGGTAGTGAATTAGGTTACTTCATGATTCTCTATCTAATACTTTGTGGATCTTTGAGCATTGTTGTTCAGTATTCCATTAACACTGATATTGCGTGAGACACTACAGTCTTAGTTTTGGGCTTTTTTGAAGTGAATCATGGTACTTTTTGTTCTCTATGTGTTTATCTTTCATTGCATTTGTGTTTTGCTTATTTTTCAGAGCCTGTCTAAGCCAAGTTTTAACTCTGGGAGGAGAGGTAGCGAGTCTGATTTCAGCAATCTTGCTCAAAGGTCCAGGTATGAGGAGTTACCCGACACTTGGTACACTCAGTTTATTTCAAGGTGTGGTTTTAAATACGGGATGTCTGTTGGAGGACAAGAATCTGACAAACGCACGCCTGAAGGGATGTCTACTTACCTCAGAGTCGTTGACAGTCATAAGAGAAAGCGTGCTCCTTTTTTAGAAGATCGAAGTACCGGAAGCTCAGCCCACATGGGTAGATCTAATATACATCCAGGCTCCGGATTCGACGGAAGTAGTTCGGATGATGATATACTTCTTCCGGAGACGATGTTTAGAATGAACTGTGTACCCGAGACTGCCCTTTCGCCGTTTGCGAGAACACAAGACGATGATGTTAAAACAGAGTTTTACGGGGTACTTGATACGCTACCTCAAGTTACTACCAGGAGTCATGTTATGATCGAGAGGCTTGGGATGATGCCTGAGTACCTTAGAATGGAAGAAAGAGGGGTTTTGCGCCGTAAGAAAGCTGAGAAGGTGGGTTTTAGTGACGAACAAGCTGCTCAGGTGTCACGGAAAGTTGTTGCGCGCATGCTTTTGACAATGGGATTTGAAGGTGCTACGGAGGTTCCGGTTGATGTCTTCTCTCAGTTGGTCAGCCGACATATCTGTAAACTAGGCCGTATTTTGAAGGTTCTTACTGACAGTTACAAAAAGGAGTGCTCAGCGACGCAGCTGATTAAGATGTTCCTTAATACTACGGGATACAGGTGAGTTTCTTTTAAGTGGGTTTGCTTCATACAAGTTCTTTGTAGTTTGTACTCCTCATTTACATATTTTAGTGATAAAAGGTCCAGTTTTAGTTTTATTCATGGGATTATATTTGACGTTTTTACAGTAATCTTGGGAGTTTAGCAGAGCTTGTTAAAGATGGTACTAGGATGATTCATCATCCCCAAAATCAGAAACAACCACAAGTGCTTCAACAACAGTTACATATGCAGCAACAAGCTCCGCAGCGGTTACCGCAGCAAGTATGTACACATAAATTGATAAGTTGTTTTTTGGTTAACTTCTCTGAGTCCTTTGATAAATTGCAGATCCAGCGGCAAATGCATCCACAGATGCAGCAAATGGTTAATCCCCAATCTTTACAGCAGCAGCAGCAACTTCTAGAGAGAATGCGTAAACGTCAAGTTACATCACCGCGACCTGATATGGGTATGGAAAAAGATCGGCCGCTGGTGCAGGTAAAGCTTGAGAATCCTTCTGAAATGGCAGTAGATGGAAATGCCTTCAACCCTATGAACCCAAGACACCAGCAACAGATGCAGCAGCAGTTCAGGCAGCAGCAACAGATTGCTGCACTGTCGAATATGCAACAGCAACAGCAACAGCAACAACCGGGCTATAACCAATTCAGGCAATTGGCTTCAATGCAAATTCCACAAATGCAAACACCGTAAGTAGCGTTGCAAAAACTCAAAAAAGTCACATGGTTCCTATGTTTGGTTTTGAGAGTTTTGTCCACATTCTATTTTGCAGTACAACAGGAACGGTCAGGGCTCAACCCGTTAAGGTTGAAGGATTCGAACAACTAATGGGAGGGGACTCTTCTCTTAAACATGAGACGGAGGATAAGCTGAGATCTCCACCTACCAAATAGCATTTGATACCCTGACCAAGGTCGCTTATTTGTATTGTACGTGTACACAAATCCCTCCTAGGCTTTTAGCATTTTGGGTTAATGTATTTTATCTGATAAAATCTGAAGAACGTTAACGTATGTTATAAAAACATGTGCAAAGTGGTTTAAGTTTATTGTGCCTTATCCCCTAAACTCTGTTTACACATCTCGTTGACGTTGATGGGGTAGACAGTAAACTTTTTATTTAATAGTATTTGCTCTTTGTTGCGGCTCAAATACGTTTTACATTCAATGAAAACCAAAAGAAAAGTACACTTTTACTATTGAGTTAAAAAAAAGAATGGACATCAGACACGACATCCTCCTACATCCTTGGATGTCTTCAAACAACAAAGCATACATTGGTCTTTTTTTTTCATCTCCTTGATATACCTACCCTGCAGAATCAAATGGTTCAACAGCTGCAACAGAAGTAAACAATGTCGGATTTTGTCAAAAGAATCGTGATTGTCAAAGCTGCTTCGAGGGTTTGTCCTGTGTTAATGCCTTCTCTCCATGCAGAAAGGCCAATTTATAAAATAAAGAGAAAACGACTTTCACTTCCAATGAGCCTTTCACTGTACGTTCACTCCAGAGTTGTGTCTGAAGTTCGGGAAGAAAGCCTGGATCATGCTTTGACCCCCTGAAACAAAGTAAAAAACGTCAGTTGTGAGAGATTTGTCACACAATTAAACCCATAATATTAGTATTAGTGCGGTACCTTATTGTATAATCTGTAGCAGCAAAGCGAGGCTATCTGGTTTTACATCCCCAAAAAAGTTGCACTAGCCTCTGGCAATATACCCCTTACGTGCTATCAGGAGGTCCTCCAGTTAGCAGTGCATACGTATGAGAGCTAAACTTGCAACCACTTTCCTCCATAACGGCGAACAGTTCATTAAACGCCTCCACCAGTCCCTGCTTCCCAACACCATCAACAACGATCTTCCAAGCTAGCTCATCATGATAATAACCACACCGAAGCAAACTCTTGAAAACCCAAACCCCTCTCTCGTTTTCTCCGTTTTTATACAGCCCACATATCAAGCTTTTGCAAGACTCTAGCTGCGGCAACTGACCAACACAGATCATATCATCCACCACCTTCGCTGCTTCCATGTACATCTCCAGCTTGCAGCAACAGCTAAGAAGAGCATTGAACATCGACTCACTCGGAGAGATTCCTTCCTCCTGTTGCATCATGCGATCAAGCACCTTTTCCGCAACTTTGAGATTCCCGGTCTCGCAGATCCCTTTGATCAGCATCTCATAGGATCTGGCGTTGGGAGTAACGCCGTGCTCTGCCATTTTTTCAAGAAGCTCAACAACAATGTCAAACTCAATCATATTAGACGTCAGACAGAGATCGTTCTCTTTTCCATGTTTCATCTCTACAAGATGTTTGATCAGAGACAAAAACGTATGATGAGAAGGCTCACAACCAGCATCAAGCATACACTTGAGGACACCAAACGCGGAATCCGTCAGCCCTTGATCGCCATAGCCTTTAATCAGAGAGGAATAAGTGATCGAATCCGGGAAAACACCGTCTTCCTTCATCTTCTCCATCATACCCTCAGCTTCTTTCATTCTCCCTGCGCTGCAATAGCTTTGAATAAACGCTGTGTAAGTATGCGCGTCAGGCTTTGTTCCAGACACCAGCATTTTCTGAAAACGTCTCTCAGCATGATCAAAATCCCCTTCTTTCAGCATTCTATGAATCAAGATCGTATCTGTGATGACTGTACTCTGCAGACCCTTCTCCACCATCTTCTTCTCTAACAACATCGCTTCACTCAGTTTCCCATCGGTGCATAAGCCATGAATCAGGGCGTTGAAAGTAGACGTGTTTGGCAAGCAACTCTTGCTCAGCATCTTCTCGAGGACCGGTTTAGCTTCTTCTAGTTTATCTGACTTGCAGTATCCATCAATCAACGCAGTGTACATCACAACATTTGCATTAACTACACCTTTCTCCTCGAGAGAATCAAATAGTTCGCGAGCTTCTTCTACTCTTTTTCTTTTACATAAAGAATCTATGAAACTATTATACGTCCACTGATCTGGAACCAATCCTCTATCATTCATCATACTAAGCAATCTATACGCACTATCGAAATTACCAGATCTACACTGTCCATCGATCAACGAGTTGTAAGTGACGACACTAGGAGCCACTCTCCGCTCCAGCATCTTGTTAAACACCCCCATCGCTTTGTGCACATTCTTCTTACAAAACCCATGTATCAGCTCATTGTAAGTTCTTGTATTCGGTCTAACGTTACGCGACTCCATCAACTCCACAACGTCTAGCGCGTCTTCCATCATCCCATGCTCACAATACCCATTGATCAGCGCATTGTAAGTGACTACATTAGGCATCAACCCTTTCTCCACCATATCGCCAAGTAACTCCCTCGCCTCCTCGAAGTTACATTCACTACACGAGCTGCTGATAAGCACCGTATAAGTGTGAATATTCGGAGTAATGCCTCTCTCCAACATCTCCTTGCGCAGGTCAAGAGCTTCGGACTTGCGTTTTGATCCACACAAGGCGTTTATAAGCACCGTGTAAGTACGAACCGTTGGATAACAGTTATCACCATCATCCTCCTTCATTTTCGCAAACAGCTCCATCGCTTCGTCGACCCTCCTCGCCACGCAAAGACCGTGTATAAGGTGAGTGTAGGCCACCTCGTTTCTTTTAAAACCTTTCGAAGCCATCTCCTCGAAAACCTTAAAAGCAGAATCCAAATCCTTTCTCTGACAGTAACCCATGATCAGAGACGTATCAGTGAAAAAATCAGGCTCCAATCCAGCTTCAACTATCTTACTCACGTACCCTTTCGCCATAGCCATGTTCCCCACCTTGCAATACCCAAAAACCATTTTATTATAAGTGTAAACGTTTGGAGAAACCTCATCCTCCTCCAGCATCTCCATATAAAGCTTCTCCATTTCATCAACCATTCCAAATCTAGCCAACGAATTCAACAACGCGTTGTAACACTCGACCCTAAGCTTAAAGCTCTCGTCTTTATTCATCTTCCTGCATATATCTAACACGAACAGAGCATCTCCTACAGATTCGCATCTCTTAATCATCAACGACCTGATCTTAAACACGACCTCCGCGTACCCGTTGTTGGCGAGGAGAGCGAGGAGAGACGCGTAGGAGTAGACGCTGTGCTTGAATCTGGGGCTCTGCGAGATCCAGTGGGAGAAGTTGAGAGCTGTTTTGGGATCTAGATCGAGCGAGAAGAGGGATGAGACGTGGGAAGGGCGTATCGATGGGACCATTTGCTTTAAAGACGGAGACTTGTGCCAATTGGTTTTGGTGAGGATTGAGAGGAGACGGTGTGGGATGCTGTTCGGGTCGGATTCTTCCGGCGGGAGTGTGCGTATGAGGGGAGAAACGGAGCAAAACGTCCGGCGAAGATCTTTGGAGACTCTCATCGCCAGGATTAGTGCGGAGGATACTGAACCGGGTGAGGCTGCATCACGGTGTGGTTGTATTCGACGGATCATCGATCCCTGGTGGCGTTTGGATCGCTCCGGTGAAGAAAGGAAGAAACTTTGCAGAACGGCGTCTGCATCCTCTCCAGAACCAGAGAAGAGTTTGAGAGCTCGATGTTTCTTAGTGGGCCTTTATGGGCCTTCATGGGCTATTAAAATTTAATAGATTAATGGGCTTTTATTAAATGCGCAACTTCTATTACTCCGCCGGAACTGAACTACTCAGGTGATGGACGGCGATGAGAAGAGATCATTACGGCGGATTGATCGTCGTCTCTAGAATTTCAAGCTTCTTTGGTTCTAAAGCAGGAAACTTTCGTAGTCAATTTAGGCTTCTCTGCATTGCAAGCAACTCCTTTACAACGACGCACACTTTCTCTCCGCTTCTCAGACAGTGCATAGACGAGAGATGGTTACCAGGAATCAAGACCATTCAAGCCCAGATGCTCAAATCTGGCTTCCCAGTTCAACTCTCCGGCAGCAAACTCGTCGACGCGGGTTTGAAGTGCGGCGAGATCGGTTACGCACGCGAGGTGTTCGATGAAATGACTGAGAGACATATCGTGACGTGGAACTCTCTGATTGCGTATTTTATTAAGCATAGAAGAAGCAAGGAAGCTGTTGAGGTGTATAGATTGATGATCACGAGTAATGTATTGCCAGATGAGTACACATTGTCCAGTGTTTTCAAGGCGTTTTCTGATTTGGGTCTTGAGGAGGAAGCTCAGAGAAGCCACGGACTTGCTGTGATTCTGGGTTTGGAAGTGTCGAATGTGTTCGTTGGAAGCGCTCTTGTGGATATGTATGTGAAGTTTGGCAAAACGAGGGAGGCGAAGTTGGTGTTAGACCGTGTGGAAGAGAAAGATGTGGTTTTAATCACTGCTTTGATCGTTGGTTACTCTCAGGAGGGTGAAGATGCAGAAGCTGTGGAGGCGTTTCGGAGTATGTTGGGGGAGGGAGTCCAGCCTAACGAGTATACTTACGCTAGCGTGTTGATATCTTGCGGAAACTTGAAGGATGTAAGTAATGGGAAGTTGATTCATGGACTTATGATCAAGTCTGGGTTTGATTCTGCTCTTGGCTCACAAACTTCTCTTCTTACAATGTATCTAAGGTGCGGTTTAGTCGACGATTCCTTGTGGATTTTCAAGTGTATTGAGTACCCAAATGAGGTGACTTGGACGTCTCTTATATCGGGTCTTGTCCTAAACGGTAGAGAAGAAATGGCACTTACAGAGTTTAGGAAGATGATGCGTGATTCAGTAAAGCCAAACTCTTTTACGTTGTCTAGTTCTCTCAGAGGGTGTTCGAATCTCGCAATGTTTGAAGAAGGCAGGCAGATTCATGGGATAGTGACTAAATATGGTTTAGATAGAGATAAGTATGCCGGGTCAGGGCTTATAGATCTCTATGGTAAATGTGGATGCTCGGACATGGCGAGGTCTGTTTTTGATACTTTGAATGAAGTTGACGTTATATCTTTGAACACAATGATCTATAGTTATGCACAGAATGGTTACGGACGCGAAGCACTCGAGTTGTTTGAGAGGATGATGAAACTTGGACTGCAAGCCAATGATGTAACGGTTTTGAGCGTGCTCTTGGCTTGTAACAACTCTGGATTAGTTGATGAAGGTTGTGAGTTCTTCGAGTCCTTTAGAAAGGGTAAGGTCGTGTTAACGAATGATCATTACGCTTGTATGGTGGATATGCTTGGACGAGCAGGGAGATTGGATGAGGCGGACAGGCTTGTGAACGAGGTGGTAAACCCTGATTTGGTTCTGTGGAGGACACTGCTCAGCGCCTGTAAGATCCATAGAAATGTTGAGATGGCTGAGAGGTTAAAGAGAAAGATCCTTGAGATGGCACCTGGAGATGAAGGAACTCTCATTCTAATGTCGAATCTCTACGCATCTACTGGGAAATGGAACAGAGTGATTGAGATGAAGAGTGATATGAGGGGGATGAAGCTGAAGAAGAGTCCAGCTATGAGTTGGGTTGACGTTGATAGAGAGACGCATACATTCATGGCTGGAGATTTGTTTTCACATCCGAACTCGGAGCAGATTCTTGAAACTCTTGAGGAGCTGATCAAGAAAGCTAAAGAAATGGGGTATGTTGAAGACAAAAGCTGTGTGTTTCAAGACATGGAGGAGAGTGCAAAAGAGAGGTCTTTGCATCAACATAGCGAAAAATTGGCCATAGCTTTTGCGGTTTGGAGAAATGCTGGTGGAAGTATAAGGATTTTAAAGAACCTTAGAGTTTGTGTTGATTGTCACAGTTGGATCAAGATTGTATCAAGAGTTATAAACAGAGAGATTATCTGTAGAGATTCAAAGAGGTTTCATCATTTCAGAGATGGGTCTTGTTCTTGTAGAGATTATTGGTAAATGAACGAGACTATGTTTGTGTTTCAAAAAAAAAAGAAAAAGGAAAAAAAGGACGAGACTTTGTTTTAATTAGGCCCAACGCCATTTCATATGAGCTGTGGAAATGAGCCCGACATTTTTGTATTATTTTGGTCTTTAGAGCATCGGTATCGGGGGCCCTTAGGCCCGTCCCGTGATATAAAATGGGTTTAATTTAAATGAAAAGAAATTAAAAGAGAGTGGGACGGGCCTTAAGTAAGGGCTGTTCGGGCTCGTCCCGTTGACGACGTGGCAGCACGCGAGTGGCTGTCTCCATCTGTGATGTTCGCGTGTTCTTCTCCTCGACGACTCCGAAATCATAAATAAAAAAAAAAAATTTCGAAAGCTCAAAGGCGATTGCGATGGCGACGGCGAAGCCTTGATCTCCAAATCGATCTCTTCAAATCGAAAGGCAACCCTGCGTCTTCTCTCTTTCACTGGAGCTGTAGATCGCTATTTTCTTCGCTGGCGAGGTCGCAGATTCCGGCGTCGTTTCATCCCCCGATCCTTCTCCGAAGCCCAATCCACATCGGTTCGCTTCCGTTCCAAAACGACGAGAAGCAATCCTCCCCAAAACCATTGAGAATCGTCCTAATCTTAACTAGGTATGTTTTTCAAATCCGATATGATTTTGAAATATTTTTTAGGGTTTTCTAGAAATTCGAAGAATAAAATGGTATTGATCAGAGTGTTTGTTAGATTCGATGGGAAAAAGAAATAGATTCATTGGTTTGAGAACAATTGTATTGTTGCTAGGGTTCGGGAATTTTTCGGAGCTCGTATAGATATCCGCAGCTTTCTATGGTTCGCTTGTATGATTGTTTCTATGAATCGCTTGTATGATTGTTTCTATGAATCGCTTGTATGATTGTTTCTGTGATTGCCATGTCTTGATTGTATGCTTGTTCAAAATGGGTTTAAGTTTGGAGCTTTAGTATATATATCTATGAACAAATGTATGATTGTTTCTATGGTTCGAGATCAATTGTTTAAGTGGTTTAGAGTTTGATTTGTCTGCTAATTCGAACCCGTGAACATAAGCTCATGTTATTTAAAATCTTAATTTGTCTGCAAATTCGCTTGTTTAAGCTCATGTTTGATTTGTATAGATTTGAATCGTATAGACTAATAGTTTTAAGAGTAATGTCTATTAAAATCTAAGAGTTTTAGACACATTGCATTTTCCATAGTTTTAAGAGTAATGTCTATTAAAATCTAAATATTCTTATTCTAATGCAGTGAACTGATTGTTTCTCTGTCTTCTGTTAGACATTTAAGCCTCTGATGTTTTAAAAGAAAGTTGATAGCTTTTTAGTTGTGTATTAAGTTGGGATTAGACATTTCTTGTTCGGAGTTGGCCATTAAGGCGGTTATGTACTTTGTATTCTTCACTTCCTCCTATTTAAATCTCTTCTCCTTTCTATCTTCTATCATCCCATTAGTCTTTCACCAACAAATCTCTTATATTTAGTTTCTGTTATGGATCCAAACAATGTTCCTAGCAACTCCTCTAGCTACGTAGGACTGCTTCACAGTCAACAAGGTAGCGTGTTCCATGAGAACTTTCCTTATGAAAGTTTTCATTCTAGTGTTAACTTCGGAGACCCACAGCCTTTTCCGCCTTTCAGCTCACAACAATCTCAAGATGCACCATTAGAGCCACCAGTACAGACACCGGCTGCCCGTGGTGTAAGGCGCAAATGGAATCCAGCAGATGACGAAGTGCTGATCAGTGCATGGCTTAACACTTCGAAAGATGCAATAGTTGCAAATGAGCAGAGGTCGGGGGCCTTCTGGAAACGGGTTGCTGCTTATTATGCAGCAAGTCCCCATGGAATAGAGGATGGTGCGAGGGAGCACGGTTGTTGCAAGAAGAGGTGGCACAGAATTAATGAAGATGTTAACAAGTTCTGTGCCGCATACTCGGCAGCAGAGCGGCAAATGAGTAGTGGTGAGAGTGACACTGACGTTCTGAAGAAGGCACATGAGATTTTCTTCTCTGATTGTTCGCACAAGTTCACACTTGAACACGCTTGGTGTGTGTTGAGGTTTGAACAGAAGTGGCTCAGCCTCAACACACCCACGACGGCTGGCGTTTCGAAGAGGAAGAATGTGGACGTAAATTCCCAAACATCTAATACCGAAGGCTTCGTTGATGTTGAGAGCAGGCCCGAAGGTGTCAAGGCTGCTAAGGCCAAAAGAAACACGGGTAAAGGGAAGTCTGTGGCTGAGATTGCGACCGTTTGGGAAATGAAGAAGGACGATTTGGTGAGGAAGGAGAGACTGTCGAGGCTAGCAATACTAGACAGTCTCCTTACCCGTTCTGAACCATTGACTGAGGCGGAAGTTGTTGCGAAGAATAAGCTCCTACTGGAGTTATTCTAAAAAAAAAATGTCTTTTTATGTATGATATTTCCTGTACGCTCTATGTTCTTGTTTGATGTATGTCCTATGTTCTTATTAGGTGTTTGGTCCATGTAGTCCGGTTTCCTTAAATGAGTTTTTATTAATGAATCATTTTCTTTAAATGTCTTCGCTCTAAATATGTGTATGTAATTTAAATGTTGACAATGTATGCAGGTTAAGTTAAAATGGGACATTACAGCTATACGCAGCCATCAGAAGAGGATGATTTATTTGGAAACAATGAGGACAGTGAGTACAGCGAGACGGATGATCTGATACGACGTGACCAAGCTGAGTTAAGCTTGGAACGTACTCAACAGGTTGACTACCCTCCGCAACCGGAGGTAGAGTTTGGTTTTCCGCAGGTTTGCTATTGTGGTGCTACGCCACTGCTAGCAACGTCTAACAACAGGCAAGATCAAGGTATGTGGTTGTTATTAATTTACTTGCTTATGTGCTAGTTTGTGTATGTGTTTAGCTGCTTTTGCTTGTCTGTGAAACAGGCAGAAGATTTTTCACTTGTGCGAACAAAGACGACGGCGAATGCCATGTCTACAAATGGTGGGATGAGGCGCTGATGGAGGAAATGAGAGCCAGAGATATCCACGTGCTTCAGCTAGGTGAAAAGGTAGAAAGCCTAACCCTTTTGAGTGACTATGACACAGAGCAGAAGATACGAAACCTAGAGAAGATTGTGGGTGATATGGCTAAGGAGAA
Organism: Brassica rapa; assembly: GCF_000309985.2. Taxonomy (NCBI): domain Eukaryota; kingdom Viridiplantae; phylum Streptophyta; class Magnoliopsida; order Brassicales; family Brassicaceae; genus Brassica; species Brassica rapa. The sequence continues at coordinate 20,124,545 of NC_024800.2, forward strand.
ATCTTCTTTTAGTTATGGGTTTGAGTGCTTTGTAATAGGCATAGTTGTTCTTGTTGTTGTAATAGGCTTGGTTGTTATGTTTGGATAAATTTAACTTCTCTAACCGGCATGGTATGGGTTTTTACCGGATGTTAATCGTTTGAACTCTGTTGTAATTGTGCTCAAATAGAACCGGCATCACAATTACTCTTTAATATAACGCATAACTTTGTTTAATTGTGCTCATTTGTAAATTTTAACATGATCGAGTTTCTTGCTTGTAACATAACTCATTTGTAAATTTTAATGGCTGAAAACTAGAATGAAAGCTGACAACTAGAATGGTTTATTTGTGCTCGTGACCAAAGAGTTCATATCAAAGCTGACAACTAGAATGGTTTCATTTATAAAAGTCACAAGTTGAGATTCTTTGTACCAATAAGTGAGTTGATAAGTCACATGTTTATTATGCTTTCTACCAATAAGTCACAAGATGTACTAAAGAGTTCATATCAATATTCATTCACGGGAGGATTCGTAGACACTTCTTCTTTATCATATAAGTATTGACACTTCTTCTCTCATCTTCTCTCAAATTCTAAACACTTTTATCTTTTCTTAAAATTTTCTATGGCTTCTTCTTCACATTATCATTACCACAAAGATAATGATGATGAATTAGATGACATATTTGAAGATTTATGTGACGAATATATTGATTTCAATCCACAACCAAAAGAGCGAAAAACACGAGTTTTTATCGAGAGACACCGGGAGGAAGGCCATCAGAAACTCTGGAATGATTATTTTAGCGAGACTCCAACATACCCGCACAATATATTCCGGCGACGGTTTCGAATGAACAAGGCATTATTCTTGCGTATTGTGCATCGTCTGTCTACAGAAGTTGAGTACTTTCAACCCAGAGTAGATGCAACCGGACGGTCGAGTCTAACTCCGCTGCAAAAATGTACCGCAGCAATACGTCAATTGGCGTATGGTGGTGGGTCTGACACAGTTGATGAATATGTCCGAATTGGAGAAACAACAGCTCGAAGAAGTTTGCACAATTTCGCGGCGGGAATAATCGACTTGTTTGGCGAGGAATACCTAAGACGTCCCACACCGGAGGATCTGCAAAGACTACTATATATTGGAGAACAACGTGGGTTTCCAGGGATGATTGGAAGCATCGACTGTATGCACTGGGAGTGGAAGAATTGCCCCACGGCTTGGAAAGGAATGTATTCACGAGGAACCGATAAACCAACGATTGTCTTGGAGGCGGTAGCTTCATATGACCTCTGGATTTGGCACGCGTTTTTTGGAGCTCCAGGTACTATGAACGATCTTAATATTCTCGATCGATCACCCGTTTTTGATGACATTATTAACGGAATAGCGCCACAAGTTAACTTCCATGTTAATGGTAATCCATACAATTTGGCATATTATCTCACCGACGGTATTTATCCGAAATGGGCTACTTTTATTCAATCTATCCGACTACCACAAGGTCAGAAGAATTCTTTATTTGCTCAAACCCAAGAAGCTGTGCGAAAAGATGTCGAGCGTGCATTCGGTGTATTACAAGCTAGGTTTGCCGTTGTTAGAAATCCATCTAATATTTGGGATAAAGAAAAAATAGGAAATATTATGAGAGCATGTATCATACTCCATAATATGATTGTGGAAGATGAACGATCATCAGGAACTCAGGCCAACGGTGGTGAATTCGAAGAAAGAGAAGACGTGGCTACATTTTCCGTCAATATGCCTTCACCTATCGTGAGTACAATTGAGCGTCGCACGAGCGTTCGGAATAGACAAGTCCATGAGCATTTAAAAAATGATTTGATTGAAAATATTTGGACTAAATTTGGACATCTTACCCATCACATATAATTTATAAGTTTCTATTTGTATTGGAATAAATGTTTGTGTGTTTTTTTTTAATAATTATGATGTTTTGTATTTCTATTTTACAACTTTGTAATTTTCTTAAGATTTCAATTTTAATGTTAAACTTTTTTAAAATATATTTCATTTACAACTTCTTTTTATATGTTATACATTATGAAAATAATAAATTAATTAAATAATAACCTAAGGGACCAGGAAAGTCCCACTAATAATTTACCAAATTGTTAAATGTCCTTAGCTTAGGTCCCTTAACATAAAACCTTAATATAAAATGCTAAGGGCTTGTGGGTTGAGTCCCACCAATACCGATGCTCTTAGTCTTGAAATGACAATGTTACATTTTTAACAAAAGTAGAAAAGGTCAAATGTTTTCATTTTAAATTGATAACAATGTAATTCATGATTAATTTTCTAATACAACAACATTGGCAGATTTTGGGGATTCCTAGTTTTTTTTCAGAAAAATCAAGTCAAGTGATAAATGATTCATTATTTATTAGTTCAAAGCATTTGAAAGAAAAATTCAGCTATAGTCAACTGTTAATTGCTTAGTTGGCAATACTTTCCCCAAAAAAAAAACATTTCAAGCCAAAACTGAATTTGAGATATATATACACCTTTTACCTAATACTATATTTTGTAACTTTTGTGTTGTTATATATATTTTTTTTTTTTTGACGTCGTGTTGTTATATATAACTCCAAAAGAACAATCGTTAAAAACAATAAAATTTCGGTTACCATGAAGAGAAGGTAATGATGTGACAAACCGAAAACATGTAACATGTTTTGTGTTGGAAGCTTTCTCTTCTTTCTTTTTTCTCATCATTATCAAAATACAGTACGTTACTTTGTGATGAGGCGTGAGTGTTATGAGAAATTTCGTATGTTGTGCTAGGTTCGACGGCCATATGTACAAAACTTGGTTCGAAAGTAAAGTAGAAGTTATATATCATTTTGAATATTTTTTTCTCTTTCGTTTACTCGTTTGGAATAACAATTTCACCTTTTTCACTTTGTTTCCTATCTTGCCAAAATGCCAAGTGGGATGGTCTACCACCGTCACCCATTTTAGGTCATGTATATGCATCAAATATTCCAGACGACGCGACTCATTTTTTCGTATCAGTATGCTCAAACCTCCACGTACGTTGTTGCATGCATTAATTTAGCCAGACTCAAGGTAAACGGAGAATTATATTACTCCAAGAAAGGAGATCGTATAACTACACTGTTTCCTCTCACGAGTCGAAAACCGTGAGCTTTCTCGCAATTGGTTTAGGTTTTTTTTGGGTAAAAATGTTAAGTGCAATTGGTTTAGGTTCTTGTTGTAAAGCCGTGAAACAACGACCTAATAAATTTATTCATATACGATCTAAAAGCTGTTGCATCACTTGTATTCACATTCATCATGCTCCTTCCCTGTTTATCCGTTTCATTAAATCATCGAAAATATTTGTTTATTTTTATTTGTAACATTGAGATATTTAATATTTATTTGTTATAAATGACATTACATGACTTTAGCCTTTATTTGGCTAGTTAACCAAAAGCAAGATAAAGGTTAATTCTTGATTGTTGTTACCTTTCTAGGATAATTAAAAAGAGGAGAAACAAAAAGTTCGGATCTCGGAAAGGCAATGTTCTTAGGATGAAAAGTCTTATAACGCAAACTTACTAATGATCAATCATAAAAAGCTTAAAGGGAGATTGTAGTATATATGCAAAAGTGCCAACATCACCTTCTTTGTAAAAGTACTTGGAACCTAAAGAAAAAGTAATTCTTCTTTTGTAGCATATACATATATCAGTAATATATTGATCTTTAGATATAATAAAAATAATTGGAACTAAAAGTGAATTACTCATGCATTTTTTAATATATTTTAAAACTTTTTTGCTTTGTGATTTACCTAGCTTTGTCTCTATAATTGTTTTAAAAAGAACTAAAACTCGAAAACGAGTGAGCTCTTATATGGTCTCTACTGAATATATATAACTCCATTGTATTACTTATTTACATACATTATTTTACCACGTAAAATTCAGTTATTTGTTATTAATGATATAAAAGATTCTATAAATATATAGTTTGTTCATTTAGAATTATATATACATACATGTATATATGCCATATCTTTTTGACATTTCTTCCAGCGGATTAGTTAAAAAAAACACGCTTGTGAAAATAGGTGACTTTTTAGGTTGTAGAACCAATCGAAGTAAATGTGATCAAAAGTCACATTGACAATTCTAAACGATATTTGGAATAAAAGGGAGGGAAAATGAGTTACCACGTACTATGATATGACTTAAATAATGACCATTGATTACGATGCGCACGATGGGAGTCGATCGTTAATTGAGTTTGCAAAGAAACACAAATTTAGTTAACTAATTTAATAATGATGAAATGTAATTGACATAGTATTAATTATCAAATAAGTAGAACGGGAAAGGAGTCTGTTAGTAGATGAACCTTTAAACACTAGGCAAAATATTATTCACAATTCACATGCAGGCAGCAGGGGCCACAATTTCTTTCGTAGTCAAATGCAATTGAGTAAAGAACGTAATAGTCGCATGCATGGCTAAACAAATAACTTAACAAAAAATAATTTAAAGTAGATTATGATTTACAAGTTAATGTTCTTCTAGAAGCCAGAAATTAAAGTGGATCAAAGGCAGCATTTTCTCTTTACTATTTAGAAATCCACAATTTCAAATGAAGCGTTAAAATTTAAACCAAATTCATGATTATCATCTACATATGCATCTAAACCCTATATAATACTTCTCCAGAACCTGCAATGTTGTGTATGCTTTTGACACAATTCAAACACTATTATACAATTTTTGAAATAATCAATGTTTGGATTTAGTCGAACTAGTCCGTTTGCACATGCCTACTTCTGCATAAGACGTTCGTACTTGCAGTCGCAGACCTTCCCTTGATCAGTAATAAGATATACATACACATTAGTACAGATACAAACATATATATACATATATATTTATGTTCATGTATATGTAGCGAGAATCTAAGGATGGGGCTAAAGAGAGACTGCAAAAAAGCCTAATGCCTGGTCTCTATGTTTCACGTAGACTCGACATAGTTCAGTGACTTATAAGATGCCATATGCTTGAATGTACATGAATCAGACCACACTTCACTGACAGTTCTTTAATGTAACATACAATTTATGTTTTCAGTTTTGCAGCACAACTGTCGATGTTGTAGCGAATATTACACACCATTTATTGAGATTCTAATTTTACCAGGGTATTATTACAGTTGATGTGGATGGGCAATTATTTTGCTTGGCTCGAGACGTGTATATAATTAGGCTCTGTTAAACTTGACAAAAATCTAGTAAAATTATTTAAAGGTAATAGTAAGTCTATAACTAATCCCAAGGAAACATTGTCTGTTTACTGAAATTGACGTTTCAAGAATTTTCGAATTAACATTGGGACAAAAACGACCAACTATTTCACTACCAAACCAAGAGCCTTTGAATAATTAAGCTTTAAGCGCAGTAAATCTTGTTTCGAATATTTCCAACATTGAGATAATTATGAGTACAGAAAAGTCACAAGTTTAGAGAATCTATTATAGTATATCTCTCAATTCTTAAATTTTTGTTTACAAATTGAAACTTATAAATCTAAATAGTAACCAACAACAACAACAAAAACTGACTACAAAGAGCACCCAAACCAACAAATACTAAAAACATAAATATTCTTTGGCATTACATAAGAAACACACATAATTTTAAATATCTGATCACATAATATAGTTCCTTTTAACTTACCAATAATCATGGCAAAGCATCATAATGGTTAAGATCAGTCCAAGCTTGAACTCCATTGTTCCATTGCTCACTTCCTCCTGTGTTGTTATTATTAGCCACCCCTTCATTATCATTATTATTATTATTATTACCAAAATACCACTCTGTCTGATTATCTCCTTTCTTCGTCGGCGACTGCGATGAGTTCACGATATCGAGATTCCTGTAAAGTATCGGCTGTGGCCTCTCCACAACGACAGTCTCTTCTTTAGAGCTACCAAAAAGCATAGCCATCCTCTGTTGCTGAAGTCTCCAGTGCAAATCTTGGTTTAAAGAACTCAAAGTTTCTATCGAAGTAGCTAAGTTTCCGTCGGTTCCTCCGGCGGTTGTGAACGTCCCCGTTGAATGGTTGTTGTTGCTGTAATCTCCAAAACCCATTAAAGATAAACCCGACCCGACATCTACTGGTGTTGTCTCGACCTGGTCCATGGGCCTAAGGCCAAGAACTTCTTGATTATTCATAAGTTGAAGATCGTTGATTTTGTTGAGAGACAAACCAGCGAGCTGAAAATCCATTGTTGTTGGAGGAGGGAAGAACTTGGAGGAATCTTCCATGATTGAAGAGAAAAATCTCTGAGATGAAGAAGGAGTTGCTACTGCGTTAGGTTTGAATGATTTTTTGGTTTTCCGACATCCTCCACCGATGGGGACGTTTCTTAAGGCACCACCACGTGTCCAGTAACGACGGCAAGCTTTGCAGAAGTGACGAGGCTGAGAGAGGCTGTAGTTGTTGTAGTAACAGAACTTTGTGTTTGAGGAGTTGCAACGAGGGCATTTTAGGGTTTGTTGGTCTTGAGAGGTGGAGGAGGACGGTGGTTTTTTGGTATGGGGTGTCCCGGTGGTACGGTGATCCGGTTTAGGAGAGTGGAGATTGGTATGGGAGGACATGATGATGATGGGACGAGAGGAGAAAAGTTTGAAGGAAATAAGTAAAGTAGGAGAATAGAGAGAAAGAGAGGTTGAGGAACAGTCGGTACAAGGGTTTCGTGTGGTGTTATATATTTATACAAATGATTGTGTAATGTATGTGAATATGATATGTTTGTGTTTGTGTTTTTTTTTTAAAGTCACTTTGGCATAAATAATTATAGATATTGATTTATTTGAAGAAAACAAAAAGTGTTTTTGTCTTCAAAAAGTTGGAGAGAAAGACTTAATTACTTTTCGTTTGTTAATGACTTAGCAAATATAAAAAGTGGTTTTATCGTAAAGAATTGGAAGTACTTAATTATTTGAGATTTTGGCATTTGTAACTCTATTTGTAAGAAAACTCTATTTGTATTTATATTGCACTAATATAGTGTGTTTATATTATAGTGAAACTTTAATAACTTGAGTTTTGTTATTCATTTCTAAGACATTAAATACAGTATTATTAAGTTACAAAAAAATACAGTATTATTAAAAATCTTAGTTATGCGTACTGTACAGTTTACACAAAATTTATGGTAACACAAAAAATTATAAACATAATCTATATAAATTTGAAAACTCAATATTTATGTTATAACAAATCAAATTGTGATAGCTGTGTTGGATGTAAATTTTGTTGGTAACGATTATACAAGAGTAGTATTTTTTTTTTTTTTGCAAACAAATTAAATATGTATTTAACATGTTTTAGTAAACTCTTTGAGATAAAATTAAACACTTTTTAACTTTGTTGGCCACATATGTATTAGAAAATGTTATACATCTCTATGGTGTTCCTTTATTACATTTGATTAGTTCATCGTAAATTTCTTTATAGTTAAAGTCTTTGGATTTATTGTAAGTTAAAAACAAAACAAAAAATGTAGCAGAGGATGATCGGTTAAGTCTCACGAGAGATCCATTCTTCAAGCTCTCACATGTTTCCCATTTTATCTTCTCCGTTCTCTCGTGTTTCTTCACAGATGGAGACGTTTACTCAATCATCGAAACACAATCTTCTCTTTTTATTTTTGGACGTATTACTTATTACAATATTTATATTTTTTTGTCAGCATATTTATATATTATCTATATGTGTGTATAGAAATGCCGTAGTATATCTTTTTTGAAGGACATTGCCTCAACAATTGTGTAACTGGAATTTAATACGTATACAAAAAGAAAACAATTGAATTTGATTCTGATGGCAATTCACTTCAACTACTCAGCAAATGTCAAATAGTGTACATTTAATCATATGCATTACTAGCGATCATACAATAGAAAAAAGGAGAAGAAAAGGCGTTACAAAAGATGTCAGAGAATTCTTTTAGGAATTAATGGTCAAGTTTATATTAAGGAAATAACTTCACAAAATGTCAGAAAGTTAAAAACTAATATTATCTGGCCGAAAGCTATAAGTATAGCTGCATGTATAAAGGAGTATATAATATCTAGTCTACGTATAAAGATTGGTGCAGCGCATACACAGAGAAAAAAACTTACCACAACAATAGAAACAAGACACACATAACAAATTCTATCCGATTTGTTCAGTCATAGATGTTCTGTCTTTTCTGCCACTTCATAATAATCTCCCCCCCCCCCCCCCCCCCCCCCAAAAAAAACCATCTACCTCAAATTGAAAATGATGATAATCCTACACGCCCGGTTTAATTTTAAAACTATTCTTCATATGCATAACCATTAATAGCCATTCTCCCAACATTTACTGTTGAAGGTAATTAACAAGGAACAAAACTAAATAGGAATTTTCAAATAGAAAACTAAAAATCTATGATAGAATTAGACGTTCTAACCTCACCACTTTATATCTACGAGTTATCAAAGGAGCTTATAAAAATATAGATTCTCTCGAAAGTAACAGGCGTATAAAATTTATTACGGACTTTCTAATATATTTGTTCAAAGCAAGAAAGAGACATGACACAAAATGACTCAAGGTAAAAAAAATAGCAGTTTCATTAAAGATATTGGTCAAATGTAATATCGTTATCAAACGTTGTAGAGCCATCAGCCATACACTATACCACCTGATTTACCCGCCATGTTCCCATTTATTCCGGCCGTAATTTGATCTGACTTTTCATTAACTGTTTGACATTTATGTTTATGAGCTCTGTCCGAGATCATAATTATCTACGAGGGATCTTGTAACAAGAGAACAGAAGAGAGGAAATGAAACATGTGAGTGAAGCTAATCACGAGAACTGAAAAGGATAGAGAGCTGATTCGCGGAAGCCCATTAGTATTTATTTGGGCTTTGTTCTGAGAATAGCCTAAAGATGGGCTATATACTTATATGGGTCTAGGACTATCGAAAGAGACTACCTATGTGGACCCTCTGGTGGCTATTCGGACCATACCAATCAACATTCCACCTATCATAAGTTGAACAATACTATGGACGCTTTTTATTAAACCTTAGTCGTCAAACTTTATGACAAAAACACATTTACATCTTTTTCTACAACATTTCATTGAAATTGAAAAAAAACTGCTACTGAAAATGACTAATTCGAACATAACCCATAAGAAGAAAGAAGAGACAGAGAGAAGACAAAGGAACATCCAATTTGACAAAAAGCTTTCTATCATGAGAACTTTATTATTTTTTCACATTCTCGTCTCCAAAACGAATACGTAACAAAAGAGTTTTTTTCACAACTACATATATAAAGAAAAACAGTTAAAAAATGCAGGGATTAACGATAATCCCACAAAGAATAGACACACTTCAAGAGCATAAACAATTATAACAAAAATAAAACAAGAGAGCACAGAGATAGTAAGTGTAAGAACTTAAGAGTTAATCTCAAATCTTAAGCTAACGACCAAATTCCTTACTCGAGAACGTTATCGAAGCTCTACTAGAGTTAACCGAAGGAGGAGAAGAAGAAGAAGCCGAGTTGTAATACGTAGCAACAGGCCTCTTCAACGGAAGATTAGCAGGCAATGGTGACTCCAACTTCATAACTTGTATCGCTTGTTTTATCGATGGTCTCGAACTTTTATCAGGATGACCACACCATAACCCCAAAACTAGAAGACACTCGGCTTCTTCTATATTAAAATCATCACCAAGTTTCTCATCTACACCTAAACTCAACAGCTCTTTCTTCCCATAAAGCTCCCACACTTTCTCCACAAGACTCTTCTCATCACTCTCCGAATCATCATCATCACTGTTCCCTTCCTCTTCTTCATCTTCTTTCCTTCTCTCCAACGATTTTCTCCCCGAGACAATCTCTAGTAACACTATCCCAAAGCTATACATATCAGATTCTTTACTTGCACAACCTGTCATAACATACTCGGGTGCCATGTATCCAAACGTTCCAGCTAATCCTGTTTTATGAGAATCAAGCTTATGACTCATAACCCTAGCAAGCCCAAAGTCACCTAACTTGACGTTGAAGTCGCCGTCAAGCATTATATTACTTGCCTTGATGTCTCTATGTAGTACACACTGATCCCATTCCTCATGGAGATAAAGTATCGCAGAGGCTAGACCAAGAGCTATCTTGTACCTTGTGTCCCAAGATAGTGTCCCTTCCCTTTTACCAAAGAGGTGAGAGTTCAAGCCACCGTTTGGCATTAACTCATATATAAGCAAGAACTCGTTTTCTTCATTACACCAACCAATGAGTTGCACTAGGTTTCGATGTCTTAACTTGCTGATGACTTTAACTTCGTTTAAGAACTCTTTCTTTCCCTGCCTTGAGCCGCAAGATAGTTTCTTCACCGCGACCATCTTGTTGATTTGTTTTAAGTTCCCACTATACACCGCACCAAAGCCTCCTTCACCTAGCTTCCTTTGGTGTGAGAATCCGTTTGTTGCTGACACAAGATCCTTGTAAGAAAACTTTCTTGGTCCTCCTGTTTCCTTTTCTAGGTCTTCGTTTATTGATGATGATGATACCATGTTTGTTATCTCTCTTGAATTCCTCTTCCTCGACCAAACCACAACGGTCGAGATGACAAGAACCGTCACTAGAACAAAGACAGCAACCGCAATGCCAATAACCAGTCCTGTCTTGTTGTCGGCTTTCTCGGGATCTAGACTTGAACTAAGCTCCCAAGACAAGAGTCTATGTTCACCTGTGTTTAATCCAGCAGCTGCTATAAACCCTAACATAACTTCTGATGGTAGAACCTTAGCTAGGTCAATGATGTAAGAAAGGCTTGAACTCTCATCATCAGAGGCTGTTAGCTCATAACCCCAAGACACACTCAAGTTCTTGTTAACAGAATCATAAGAGACACGTGCATGACCAATATCTTGACTATGCAAACTTGCGTTCCAAGAAGTGTAGTTAGAAGATTCAAGAGAATTATTATTGATCCCGACATGAGATGCAACGTCCCTAGGATCCCAACCCGGGTTGCTAAACGTGTCAAACTCGATATGAACGAGGTCAAAAGAAGATTTGTAATCAATATTTGGACCGAAGAGACCCAAGAAACCAGAAGGAGTGTATGCAGGGAGTGGAGCTCCCACAGGAGCAAGAAAGAAACATATACCATGACTATCTTCTGAGAGGTTACGAGCATCGATTTTGAAAGAGAAGCTGGTGTTGAAATCTGAAGCGTTACCAGTTCTACGACTCCATATAGGGACCTCCTTTGAGTAAGTGATCCAACCAACTTGAGATGTACGTGCAGCGCTGTTGAAGTTTACCGTCCCATCTTCATCGGCTGCTGCATCACCGTGGTAGACTATGTTTTGTGAAGGATCATCTGGTTGAAAGCTGGTGATGTTGAAGTAAAGTGAATCAACAACAAAAGGGAAGAGGATGAAAAGGGAAATGAACAAGATAGAATTGGCCATTGAGAAGGAAGAAAGAAAAGATTTACAAGATGAGATTGTAGAAGATCTATGATCATCAAATAAAACCAGTCAAGAGCCAGAAGAATGGTCAAGAAAACAGGCTTATTTTTTTTCAATAGATCACTATCAGTTATGCTTGATCACAGGAAGTTTCGTATTAGTTTACTTTTCTTGAATCACAAGTCAAACCAACACGCTGTACAACAATCTTCAAACAGTTTGACTTTTTGTCCTACTCATTATTATGTTTTTAACTCTTCCAAGAATATGGTAAAATCTGGAAAAGTTAAGATTCTTGAATAAACCTAAAGATTCAAAGCAAAGATAAAATATTATAACAGCTCAGCTTTGATATGGAAAGTTGGTAACAAACTATACAACCAAGTGCACAAAACAGAGATACTTCCACAAGAAATAAGGAGGCTACAAGAGAACAAACACCAATAGATTTAAATACTAATTCCGTATTCTAATAGACAACATTTTAGTATTAAACATATAGAATAACAAAATATTTTCTAAACAAAAATACCATTGATTATTCACTTAATCATAATTTGACCAATAACAAAATATATTGCATAGTACCGTTGGTCATATATAACATAATTTATATAAATATTATATCGAAAATTGGAAAAATATTTAATTTGGAAAAGGAAAAAAATCTCTAAAACGTCAAACATAAAAAACGGAAAGAGTATATGACAACAGATGAAACAGAGCAAAGGGATACAGAAGCATACATCTACTGAGGCTGGGAGTAGTCAGCGACCAAGTTGAGCGCTATAAAAAGTTGTTGTAGCTAACCCCACCTGAGCTTGATGATGATGATGACACATGATATGTAAGACATTTTGTGTGGTAGATTAGGCAATGGTGGTGCCTCGAAAATTCAATACTTGTATCGCTTGTTTTATTAAAGATCTAGAGTTTATATCAGGGTGATGAGCACACCACAACTCTACAATCATAACACACTCTCCTTGTTTCATATCATAATCTTTACACATTTGATGATCACTGGCTGAAATAAGTTCTCCACTTCCGTAGAGCTCACATACCCTCTTTACAATTGCCTCAGACTCAATTTTTCCTTGTCTCGGCTCCATCGACTTCTTTCATGTAACACACTCAGGAACAGATCTACTTAAGGTAAGGAGGGACAGCTGCTCCCCATAAAATTTTAAATTTTTCTTTAAATGTTAAAAGCAAAATTAATTTGCCCCGTCGAAAAATAGTTTCTGCTCCCTCCCTAACTTAATATGTTCTCAAATTTCAGTGTAAAATATCATTTCCCTATTTTAAAGGCTATTTATTATAGCATTACCACGATTCCTTATTTGATTTGAGAACATTTAATCATTGTTGCTTAAATAATAACTTGTTGATGAATTTTGTAAATATCAAATAAAATCTATTTATCTAATAAATAAACATTTTTAGTTTATCATAATATACTCAATGGTGATAAAATTGTTTTTAAATAGTTATCCACTCATAGTGAAAAATAAAATACTTCTTTTGAGGAAAGTTTTTTTTATTATCTGAATGTATATGTATTTATATTTGCCACACCAAGAAAAACATGAAATTTTTGCTTTTATACTTGTTTTTACAAAATTCAAAATTTTTTATTTACATTAATAAACAAAAAGAAATATGAGGTTTGCGTCCCTATTAAACTATATTGTATACTTCAGTTATAAAATTGACAAATGCATTTATAAAATATTTAATAATTATTGAATAATAATTTTTATTTAAATTATTATTTGTTCCCGATAAATTTTTTTTCTAGATCCGCCATTGAACACACTTTCTACCAAAACAATTCCAAAGCTACAGACGTCAGGTTCTATACTATCCCTTCCGGTGCTTATGTATTCAGGAGCCATGTAACCCAAAGTTCCAGCCAATCCCGTAGTCTGGGGACCTAGCTCGCGAACCATCAACTTGCCTTGATGTCCCTGTTGACAATGCATTGCTCCCACTCCTCATGAAGGTAAAACAACACAGAGGCTACACCTAGAGATATCTTGCACCTAGCAGCACATGTGAGATGAGCTTTCTTACCGAATAGGTGTGAGTCAAGGCTACCATAAGACTAAACAATAGTCTTAATAACACATCAAGTTACATTTGCCTTTCTATGCTTTTACCAAGTTTATCTCAGAAGCTCATTTAAACACAAATATAAAGAATAGAAAAACATATCTAACGGGTATATATACTCATTAACCAAAAGTACATGATACATATGTAATTAAAAACCTCTCGGGTACAAATGTAATTAAAGAAACGGCAGGGACCATCTTTCTCAAACAAATACCAAACTATCAGATTACATATATGTAATTAACAGAACTTGAGGGCACATACGAAATTTGATACCATGTTCGAAAATATAATTTAAGAAAATAAAAAGAGAGCAAATATAATAATATTAGCTAGTGATGGAGACTCTGTGTTCGGAGACTTCTGAAACCCTTACGATCATCATCGCGCAAGTTAAAACCATCGTCGAAGTTCTGAGCATAACTCACAGCATCGTAGTGAAACTTTATCAACCTCTTCGGTTTTGCGTTCTTGAGTCCGCAGCTTGTAACCAAAAACAATAGCCTTCTAAGGAGATTCCTTAATCTAGGACTTGACGTTGTCTTCTTGTTGCGGTTACTGATTCGAGCGTACTCGGCTTCCCGGTGTAGTAACGAGAGACAAGACGACGGAGAACTCAAGCATCGACCGGTGACGTACGATTGTTTACGGTGGTTGGTGAGAGCTAGATCTCTATCCATTTCTTGGGGGAGAGAAAAGATATATTTTAATATGAGTGAGTATTTAGGTTTTATAATCGACGACAGAGTTTTGAGGTAAAAATAAATGAATGGCTATAAAATATTGTAGAGTTTTAGCGGTCCAATCATATAATTTCTTGTTTTGTGGAGGCATGTAGCATTCATTGTGACGAACTTGTTAGTTCATGGTGGTCAACTTTTTGTTGTTGTAATATCTGTTTTGGTAGTAAATCGGTATATTCTGGCTGTGTAAGAATCAGTACCACTTGCCAATCCTTAAAATAACTTGACTAGTAATAGTTATAATTAATAGTTTCACCTATACCACACATGTAAAAATATGTTCCACACTTCTATCATTAGGCGGTATGATTAATGAAATAACAGTGGGATCGTTTGTCGTAAAATGGACACGACATCACAGACTATCCCTACCAGCTTGAACGTGTCTTGTCGGGCTTTTAGATCCTCTCGCCAAACAAGTTACTACCATGTGTATCCTGACTTGTGACTTTGTGGGCCAACTATTACCTATAATAAAAGGAAAATGAGCGACAAAAAAAAAACAGATTGTGAAAACGCTAGAAGGAGGGGTCGAACCTCCGACCTTGTGGTTAACAGCCACACGCTCTAACCAACTGAGCTATTCCAGCTTTGTTATATACTGCAGAATAAAACCAGATTTAATACATGTTGACAAGCTATATGTAAACAGCTTTTACGATCATCATCCCGCAAGTTAAAATCACCTATGTTTACTGCATTTCTTCTTACATTAAAAAACTTTCAATTTAGATATAGAGTTTCCATTTAGGTAGGAAGTTACTGATGTAACTAAACTAATTTTACTTCGGGATCAAGTTTAAAATTGACAAAACCTAACCTTTTGACACATCGATAGGCTTGGAACCTCACATAATCACATTCAAAACAAAACAAAAAAAAAATCTCGAAGAGATAAGAGATTTTCTCCCCGAGAAAAAATGAAGAGAATAACAACAATAATCGCAACAACGTTTGTTATAGCCAACACTCTAATGGCGACGACTACAACTTCTCGAGCCTCTCTCAACCTCCTCCTTCGCCGCTCCCCTCCCAAACTTCGAAACTCTAAATTTTTCTCTTCTTCTTCTTCTTGTCAGTTTCGTCCCTCGACTTTACCTAAATCATACCCGTGCCCCATCTGGTCCTCCTCTTTCTCCTTCTGCCTCCCTCCTAGATCCACCTCCACCTCTCTCCCCTTCCGCCACTTCTCCTCCTCTCCTCCCTCCATGTCCTCCGCCATCGCCGCCGCCGCTTCCTCTTCCGTCTCCGATGAGAGTCTCCTCTCGTCGAATCCTCTCTTGCAGGACTTCGATTTCCCTCCGTTTGATTCCGTTGATGCTGAGCACGTTCGTCCCGGGATTCGTGCTCTGCTGCAGCACCTCGTATGTTCTCTTCTTCTTCAGTGTTATTCGTTCTATGATTTTAAAATCAATGTTGAAACTATATTGTTATTGTTTGTATGGATTTGGATTTGAACTGATTATAATATAATATTTTCCAGGAAGGTGAATTGGAGCAGTTAGAGAACTCTGTGGAGCCATCGTGGCCAAAACTGGTTGAACCGTTAGAGAAGCTCGTTGATCGGTTGAGTGTTGTTTGGGGAGTGATCAATCACCTTAAGGCGGTTAAGGACACTCCCGAGCTTCGTGCTGCCATTGAAGAAGTTCAGGTTGAATCTTGTTATGTATTTTTTGAAATTAGAATTCAATTATCTTGTTTTACTAACTAACCATACTGTTCTTTCTTCTGCAGCCGGAGAAGGTGAAGTTTCAGCTCAGGCTGGGGCAAAGCAAGCCTATCTACAATGCCTTCAAAGCTATTCGTGAATCTCCTGACTGGTCGTCGCTTAGTGAAGCTCGTCAACGTTTAGTTGAAGGCAAGTAGATTTAAATGGCTCACTTTAGTGACCTAACTGTTGTTATCTCTGTGCAACTTTTTAGTGTGCTGACTATTGTTTTGATCACTGTTTCAGCACAAATAAAGGAGGCGGTTCTCACTGGTATCGCTCTTGATGATGAAAAGAGAGAAGAGTTTAACAAAATTGAACAGGTTCGATTTAACTCATTGACACTAATAAATGTCAGCTTGTTTAGTGATTGCTTAGATCTATGTTTGTCACAGCTTTTAATCTCTCAATACTATTAATATGCTCACTCTTTTTTTTTTGTTCTGGATTGAAGGAACTCGAGAAACTTTCCCATAAGTTTTCTGAGAATGTTTTGGATGCTACAAAGAAGTTTGAAAAGTTGATAACAGACAAGAAAGAGATGGATGGATTGCCTCCAAGCGCTCTTGGGCTATTTGCACAAGCTGCTGTGTCCAAGGTATCGATATTAGCTATAATATATATGCAAATTCCCATGTTATTTTCTTTTGGGGTTCGTCATTTTTATTCTCTTGATATGTGTGTGTGACACAAGGGTCATGAAAATGCAACTGCTGAGAATGGACCATGGGTCATTACACTGGATGCTCCTAGTTATCTCCCTGTCATGCAACATGCCAAAAACCGTGCTCTTCGTGAGGAACTCTACCGTGCGTATCTAACTCGTGCCTCTTCTGGTGATTTGGATAACACAGCGATCATTGACCAAATCCTGAAGCTTCGTTTGGAAAAGGCTAAACTTCTTGGTTACAACAATTACGCTGAGGTAGACTCAGCAACCTAAGTAAAACCATTTCTTTTTTTCTCTTCTGGTTGGTTTAATGTCACTCTCTATTGTTTTAGGTAAGCATGACTATGAAAATGGCCACTGTTGAGAAAGCATCAGAGCTTTTAGAAAAGCTTCGTAGTGCTTCGTGGGGTCCAGCTGTTCAAGGTAACATGTTGACCACTGTTGTAACAGTCAAATATAGCGTGAGATTTGATACTCATGGTTCGTTTATATTGTATAAATTAGACATGGAAGACCTCAAGAGTTTCGCAGAGAGCCAAGGTGCTGAAGAATCTGACAGCTTGACTCACTGGGACACCACTTTCTGGAGTGAGAGGCTTCGTGAATCCAAATACGATATTAATGAGGTTCTTTCTCCTTCTCTAACTTGCAATACAACTTTATTGTTTTGAAAGTCTTCATTCTTATTTGTCGTTTTGGTCTTTGTAGGAAGAACTACGTCCATATTTCTCCCTGCCAAAGGTTATGGATGGACTTTTCAGCCTAGCTAAGACATTATTTGGAGTCGAAATAGAACCAGCAGATGGTGTAGCTCCGGTAAAATCTGGAACCCTATCTGTTGCGTCGCATGTGAGATACTAGTTAAAGCTTGTTAATTGACATATATATTTATAATCTGAAGGTCTGGAACAGCGATGTTCGGTTCTACCGTGTCAAAGATTCTTCTGGAAGCCCAATCGCTTACTTTTACTTTGATCCATACTCTCGCCCTTCAGAGAAAAGAGGTGGTGCCTGGATGGGTGAGGTTTTTTCCCGTAGCCAAGTCATGGCTCAGAAAGGTACTTCCGTTAGGCTGCCTGTTGCGCACATGGTATGCAACCAAACTCCTCCAGTAGGTGACAAGCCAAGCCTTATGACATTCCGTGAGGTAAATGAAGAATCTAATCTTAAAGATTTTATTACATCCTTTAAACCTGCTTGTATCTTAGTATGACATAAATTTGCTGACTTCATTTCACGCTAATATATACAGGTAGAGACTGTGTTTCATGAATTTGGACATGCTCTCCAGCATATGCTTACCAAGCAGGATGAGGGGCTAGTGGCTGGTATTCGAAATGTAGAGTGGGACGCGGTTGAATTACCATCACAGTTTATGGAAAATTGGTGCTACCACAGGTACTCTCGAGTTCATTACGAGTTACACTCTTTGTAATGTTTTTTATAGTGGGAGTAAAAGCAGCGCTATGATTACTGGTTTCAGGGACACTTTGATGAGCATTGCGAAGCATTATCAAACAGGAGAAACACTCCCAGAGGAAATATACAAGAAACTCCTTGCTGCAAGAACATTCCGTGCAGGGTCATTCAGTCTTCGTCAGGTGAATGCTTTTGATATTCAGTGACATTTTATGTTTTGTAATGGATCAAGAAATTTATGTGTAATAATATGATGATTTGATGGTTTCAGCTGAAATTCGCCAGTCTTGATTTGGAGCTTCACACAAATTACGTACCAGGTGGACCAGAATCCATCTACGATGTTGATCAAAGGGTATCAGTAAAAACCCAAGTTATCCCTCCACTTCCTGAGGATAGATTCCTATGTGGCTTCAGTCACATATTTGCAGGTAACAGTCCTCAGTCATGAAACCCTGATAGAGATGTATATATTTTTGCTTTTTTTTTTAATCGTAACCATTCACCTATAAACATGTCCATGAATTTCCAGGAGGATATGCAGCCGGCTACTACAGTTACAAGGTATAAAGAAAATTCTGAATTTCTCTGTATATCAAAACTCTATCCGGCTGTAAAATGCTCACCCAAATTTCTGAATAAAAAACTTGCAGTGGGCAGAGGTTTTGTCTGCAGATGCATTTTCAGCGTTTGAAGACGCTGGACTGGACGACATCAAGGTATTATATATTATATGAACTCTATACTGAAATAGAGACAAAAAGTTGAGGAACGAGATTATGAAACTTGTTTTTTGATGCAAACAGGCTGTTCAAGAAACAGGACAGAGATTCAGAAACACAGTACTTGCACTTGGAGGAGGAAAAGCGCCTCTCAAGGTATATGTTTTGTTGTCATATGTTAATATCTTCAATATGTATTTTACGGCCATTGAGACAATACTATCTTAATGACTCGAAACTATGTTCAGGTGTTTGTTGAGTTCAGAGGACGTGAACCTTCACCAGAGCCTCTTCTAAGACACAATGGACTCTTGGCTGCCTCTGCTTCCGCTTGAGTAGTTTTTCACTACATTTGGTAGTACTTTAGTCTTCCAAAGTTAGATTTGATTTGATTGATATAAGATGAAAAACTCGAACTTCTTCAACAAATAAGATATTTTTTTAGATTTTCCAACCATTTACATCACTCGGTACTACATGTAGGAACCTTATTTTACTACCATAGGACAACTGATATTTGTAAAGAATAATAAGAACATAAACTAAAGTTTCAATACCAAAATATAAAAATAAAGAAGAATTGCAGAGTCGAGATAGATAATCTCTTTCCTTAAATCTTTAAACGCCCCGTAGTGTGACGGTTTTATGGCGCTCAGATTCCCAAGATACAACTGCAGCATTGTTTCTGTTTACCATCACCGAAAAACAGAATCTATCGAACCTATTTCTGTGATGTACTCTCAGACTCAAAATAAAAAAAATACTAGCATAACTATTCTGAGTGGGAGAAATGTTTCTTGATTGTATGAATGTGTGTGTTTTCTAAATGGCTCACAAGCCTTTATATAGAAATATAATGAGAAGCACAAGTTTCATTTTTCAACACAAAAATGAAACCTCCATAGTGCACTAATGGAGTTTTTAATTCTTGTCATTATTATGTGAATTTATTCCACATTTTGACCAAGAAATTAAAGAATAAAATTATTATTGTTTTGACCAATTCAAACAAAATAATATACTTTAAAATGGATTTCTTTTTTATATTTTATCAATATAAAAGATCAACATATATTTGGTTTATAAGATTAAGTCAATGAACATGAAGTCCAACTAACAAATCAAAAAACCCAAATCCAATTTCAAATATCCAATGTGTGTATTTGCTACTTTATACAAGTTTTTCAAATCACACACATTAGACCTCCATTTCTCATTCAAATAAAACTTTTTTTTTGACATATGAATACATTATTCATAATGTTCAAAAAATAGTTCCAACAATCCCCCACATGAATAGAAATGACTCTAGACACTAGACGACTCGACAGACTTTCTAGACAAGACTCAACTTCCTAGACAAGACTCGACAAGACCTAACTAAGGACTTTTGAGAGTACAAACGAAAAATCCACTGCATGATGAGTTGGTAGCAATTTTTCAGCCTTGAACCAGTCATTGTTAATAGCTATCGGATTTACTCGGCCAGGAGGTGGCCATGATGTCTTGAACCTCCCGGGCTTTGGTGTAAACCTAGACAATAGCCATAACACAGCTTCATTCTCTCACAGAATTAGGTTCTCTATTGTGTTCATTTTGGCCGTGAACAGTCTTGGTTAATCATGAGTGAACTTGGAGAATATAGCCTTTCCTTCATTCTCCTAGAAACGGCCCCATTTCACACTCACAAGGTGATTTGCCATTAACTTTGTTTAGAAGAGTATCATGTACTACTCCATTCATATCTCAAAGCTATGGACACAAATCATTAAAAGCTAATGCTTATCCTGTATTCCTTACATGTAGCACTGTTTAATCATCATAGGAATTGGGTATAGACCGAAGTCTTACAGTGCTTTGGGCAGACTTAGTTTCACTTAGTTGTCTCCTTGAACCTATTTCTTGGGATCTCCAGTCAGTTAGGTAGAGTTACCGCGAAACCTCATCTTAATTCACAGGCGACCCATTCCTTTTGATGATATAACAATTTGATCTCATGACACACCTTTAATTAAAGGATCCTAGGTTGTCACCATAGTGAACATAATCTCTTGAGATTAGTCGAGATCAATTGTCTAATGATTTTTGTCATCTTTTATTCAAGATACAATTAACTATTATACACAAAACTCAGTGTATGACACTAGTTTGTTTTTTTTTAATAAAAAAAATATATTGTGATAACTATCACTAAGTTCATTTGGCCTCTTGCCAACGACTTTATATGGTAAGCAAAGCTTCCCCCCACATTTCTTGAGATAGCTCAAAACATGCATAATTACATTTAACATCTCTTAAGAGTTTAGAAAATTAATCTACAACTCCTTTAGATTTAAATGAATTAAAAGCAATTTCAAAAATTATTACAATTTTCTTGAAAAATGTGTTTCATTCTTAGAAATTCACATTTTACATCCAACTATTTTCATAGTTTTCTTAAGTTGATTTATAAATCCAACTTGTATGTTTTGGATCTTTCCAAACACATATTTTGCTTTTTAGCAAATAAACATATCATTACAAGATATTATTTTACCATCAAAACCATTATATGATTATTTTCAACCATATTGACTTTATAAACTACAATACACATGTTAGTTTCAGTCATATTGGTCTGAAAATTCTCATTGTTTTTGTATGGTCAATCTTTTTACAACTAGCGTTTAAGCATTGACAAAATATGAATGTTTTGATCATTATCAACAACATTATCTTTTCTAAATGAAAAATGATTCTTATGTGGCAGACCTCTCCCAAACTTAATTTGGGGCGTCGACTCACGAATCCATTTCCATTTATACAACATGATTCCTTAAGAATCAAAATGTTCTTTCTGACGACGGTTTCACCATATTTTTGAAACTTGAATCATTTTTTTTCCTCTTGATCAAACACTTAATAATCAAATTAAGTTGTTCCAAAAAATCTGAAACAGAAATAAAAAACGTTAGCATTCTTGATAACTAAAACAAATAATTATCTTTAGCCAAGTCAAAGCATTAACAGATTTTGAACAAATAAATTATTTGATCATGTAAACTGACGAATTTGATCACAACTAAATGCAAAACAAATACACAAAGTAAATGCATTAAAAGTTTTAAAAAAAAAACCACAAGAACAAACGCTCCACAGTTGCTAATATATGCAAGATCAAACGCTTGAATTTTGATAAAAACCAGTCGTATAAGCATGATTAGATCATACAAGTCACACTTTTGTTTCAAAATAATTTTAAAAATCAAGCGAAAGTGCAACACGATGGTTTCAACACGTCAAAAGACAAATCAAATCAAATTGTTTTTTTTTTTCTTTCAGAAAATCTGTAACTAATGATCAACGCTTGATGATAAAGAAGATTCACAGAAAAACAATAGCTAAGATTATTATAAGAAATCCCTGCGCATGATCGATCTGAAAAGATCATAACAATTGCTTTTTCATCACCATGAATTCTCGAATTCCTGTTTTTATGATAAACAAGATCCGATTCCAGCATCTTTAACCTGTTCTTAAAAAAAACAATAACTTTTAACAAATATCAGTATTGTTAGTGCAAAAGCATAAACAATATTTAAAGATTTAAGAGTGTAGGAACCTTATTTTACTACCATAGTACAACTGATATTTGTAAAGAATAATAAGAACATAAACTAAAGTTTCAATACCAAAATATAAAAATAAAGAAGAATTGCAGAGTCGAGATAGATAATCTCTTTCCTTAAATCTTTAAACGCCCCGTAGTGTGACGGTTTTATGGCGCTCAGATTCCCAAGATACAACTGCAGCATTGTTTCTGTTTACCATCACCGAAAAACAGAATCTATCGAACCTATTTCTGTGATGTACTCTCAGACTCAAAATAAAAAAAATACTAGCATAACTATTCTGAGTGGGAGAAATGTTTCTTGATTGTATGAATGTGTGTGTTTTCTAAATGGCTCACAAGCCTTTATATAGAAATATAATGAGAAGCACAAGTTTCATTTTTCAACACAAAAATGAAACCTCCATAGTGCACTAATGGAGTTTTTAATTCTTGTCATTATTATGTGAATTTATTCCACATTTTGACCAAGAAATTAAAGAATAAAATTATTATTGTTTTGACCAATTCAAACAAAATAATATACTTTAAAATGGATTTCTTTTTTATATTTTATCAATATAAAAGATCAACATATATTTGGTTTATAAGATTAAGTCAATGAACATGAAGTCCAACTAACAAATCAAAAAACCCAAATCCAATTTCAAATATCCAATGTGTGTATTTGCTACTTTATACAAGTTTTTCAAATCACACACATTAGACCTCCATTTCTCATTCAAATAAAACTTTTTTTTTGACATATGAATACATTATTCATAATGTTCAAAAAATAGTTCCAACACTACATTGCGTTGATTCTTTCTCCTAGATTCACCTTCCCTGTTCATCATCTCACAAATACAATTAAACAACTTTCTAAATCTAAAAGGTGAATTAAATAACGAACTCCTCTCCATCAAACTATCTTTTCTCTCTATCTAACCATACCATCTTCTTCTCTAACTACTACTGCTTCCTAAGGTTTCCTCCCTTTACACCCACGCTTCCACCTCTCTTGGAGCTTGAAGGCCGAACAATAGACTATCCTTAAGCTTCTTTTGCTTCCACAAATGGCGATTGAACACTATCTGCATCAGAATCACTACCTGATGAACTCCCGCCTGACCCTGAATCTGCAAATTAGCATCAAAACCATACAATGTTGTCAGCGATACACAATAAAGTGGAAACCTTTTGAGGTAGGGGATTTTGGAAAAGGGTTAAAGTAAAATATACCACTAGAGGAAGAACCGCTACTAGAACTAGAGCTGCCTGAAGAGCTAGACCCGCTACTAGCAGCTACTGCTACTGCAGTACCATCTCTTTCGATCTCAACAGATGGGTAATCTTCGATTGGTATGTCTTCTCCAATGTCTACATCCTCTTCCCCTGCATCCCCTTTCCTCGTTCTCTTCTCCGCACTACCCATTTCTGCCTCCGAAGCCTGAGAGAGAGACAAGGTAAGAAACAACATTTAACTACAGTCTACAGACACAATAGCTGTTTCAATAGGATCAAGAGATTGTTTGCTTACCATGTGTCTAGCAGCTGGAGGAGTTGACACGTTATGGATAAACCCTTGGCGCTTGATTTTGCTAGCCATCTTCTTGTAATTAGTCACGAAACGATCAAGCTCCCACAGAGTCTCATTGTCTACAGCTTCAATATCCAGCTCTATCTCATCACCATCCTGAGCCAAATGACCGTTCCTCTTCCTAAGAATCTGAACCAACTGTCCAAGCTTCTCGGGAGGCAAGTCTTGTAGATTCATACCAAGCTTTGACTTCTCCTCCATTGTCATCAGCCTTTTGTTAGGATCCTTAGCCTTAGGCTTCGGCAACTTCCCTTTCCTCCCTTTGGTTACTTCACTCACATCTGGAGGTGCTTCCACTTCACTAACCGGCTGAGGCTGAGGCTGAACAGCCGGAGGAGGAGAAGGTGAAGGAGTTCGCTCCCGTGGCGGCTCAACTACTTGAGGAGGAGACAATGTAGGTTGTAAGGGCTTCACTGAATCCAACTTCTTCGCAATTGAGATCTGTTCAGTTCCTCTCCTCACATTCGCCTCCACTGGACTCTGACTCCACTGTCTTTGCTTCACCACAGGCTCAGAACGAGACGTTGAGCCAGTGAGCTTCACTAGCTGAGCTTCAAATTTCTTGAAAGCAGGATTAAACATCACATCAAACTGATGAAGAAGCTTCTCAGCCATAAAGTACACATCTTGCCCCTTGGGGTTATACGCCATCGCATTCCTGAACGTCAATCTAACATCCGTCGCGAAATCAAGCGGCGAAATGTAAAAGCCCTTTTCGAGATTCAGCTTAACCGTGCCCAGATCCATGGGCTTCTTCACGATGAGATGGTAGTCATGAAGCCCCAAACCAACCACATCGACGGGCGTGTTAAACACCCAGGCCCATTTGTGCTTCATCAGCTTAACCAACATCTGACCGCAAGTATTCAACATAGCCGCCAACACTCTCTCCGACTCCGGGTTCGAAGGAGTCTCTTCGGAAGCGAACGGATTGCATCGCTTCTTCGGTTTCTGCTTCTTCGATTCAACTCGAACTTGCTGAGACTCGAACGTTCCCGACTCGATCCGTTCCCTGAGGATCCGAATCTGCTCGAGCTCAGAGGTAAAGCGCTTCTTCAGCTCCCTGAGCTGACTCGAGTTGTACCCAGCGAGGTTAAAAGTAGCGTAGCCTCCGTAATTAGACGGATTGCTCGAATCGAAATTAGGGTTAGGGGTGAAGAGGGGAGGAAGAGGGGTAGTGCTGTTCTCGGCGACGGATTGTTTTGTAAATTTCCTCATAAAAACGGCGCCGCATTGTCCATGGAAGGACGGTTCGTTTAAGGTAGACAAAACAGCTGGTGCCATGCGAATCGCGATGGTCTCAGGGTCATTTCGCGGGGAGGTTCGTTCTCGCTCTTATAGAATCTCCAGCTTTTTTTGTTTTTTTTTTTTAAGAAAAGTTTTAGCCTCCAAAAAAAGGGCGGGAAAATTACGTCACCGGTTAATATTCCGGCGATCGGATAATAAAAAAAATTTTGAGAGCTTGAGGGAGGATGAGAGGAGGAGGGGTTTTGAGATGACTGGGATGAGGAAAAAGATGGGAGGCACCATCTCTTCTTAAAGGCCTTTGGAATCTGACCTTCGTTCCAATCTAACCGTTTAATTTGGATCTGACGGTTCAGATTCTGCTGCCCGGGAAATCTGCCACGGATGGCTAAGATCGCGTACGTAGACACGTGGCGTGTTTTAAGCCGTTTGTTCGTGAGGCGTCGTGTGTGTTTTTTTTTTTTTGTTTAAATTTATGGGTCCCACTGTGACGTTTTCTTCTTTATTCAAATTTGTTGTTTTTTGGTTTTAGTCTCTCCCATTGGTCGCTTTTTCTTTGCCAGGTCAGCGATGGCCACGTGTAGACAGCTAGGATTACTCGTTACCTTTTTTGATTAACTCCTTGAACTTTTAATTATTCGAAGAAGAAGTTTCACTTAGGATTATGCGAGACTATATACATCATAATATTTTGATACCAATAATTTTAGAAAATTATCTAAATTTACCAAGTACATATTGCAATAGTATATCGAACAAAATTTAAATTTCGACAAGAAAAAGAAACAAACAAAAACAAAAATCATTTTTACATGACCGCACAGAGTCACCGACTATATAGACAGCGACCGAATTTAGGGCAACACCTATCAATGCATATTAGTATATTACGAAACTACTATCCGTTTTTATGAACCCAAATCACTAATGGGCTGGGCTGGCTTCTCCTTTCAGATCTCTGGGCTATAATTGCTAACGCCCGAAAAAAGTCTATATCAAATCATTTTCCATATTCTATATGATTTTAAGAAGGAAAAAACGATTTAATATAATTCCTGACCAGAAAAGCGATTTATTGTAGAGTTTGTAAAGATAAAACTAGAATGCACGGGTGTTTATTTTAATAAAATAAATATATAAAATTCTTCAGAGTACAAAGATGTAATGGTTGCATAGACATGCATCCATATGTTTGTTTTCGATTTGTAGTATATAAAATTTATGATAGATCAAAAAAATTTAATTTTCTATAATTTGTTGATTGTTCATATTATGGTTGGATACTAAACCAAAAATGATATCCTATATAACATATTCATCAAATAGTATTTTGACGTATTTATTTATAAATTAAAGCACAAATTAGTATGTTTGTGTTGTATATTAATAAATCTATCTTTCCAAAATAAAATAAAATATGTCAAGTAAAATTTACTTGTGTTTAAGAAAAACAGATGTGTCTCTAAATTTTTAAAAGTCAAATACATTTTCTTCTATGTTTATGTTTGAAGAAAATATTAAATTAAAAAAATTATATTCTTATAAATTATATACTAGATTTTGATCCGTGCAACCGCACGGGTGTTTGTTTTCACTTTTATATACATAAATTATTATTTTAGAACATAAGTGGTATATATTTTAATTGTTAATCATATATTTAAATATTTATATAACTATTTCAAATACAATAATTTTATAATTTACATGTTATAATTAATTAATTGTTTAAACCTTATGTATTTGCCACTTCTTATTATATATTTATCTTATTGTATTTGCATTTAGTTATTAAGCAAATTAATATATTCATGAGAAAATATATTTAAAAAATATTTTGTATTTAATTTATGCTAAATTCTGACCCGTATTTCGAAACTGGATTTCTTTTTACCAATATTTTTATGCTTATTCATTATAGATAATTTATTATTATATATATAAAAGTGTAAGATATGTTAATTTTTAGACATGTATTATATAGTTTTTTAATTTTAAGCCGTTCTATCATCATATTATATTTTAAATAAATAGTTTATATTTATGGATATAAAATTTATAAAATTTTCAATTGAATATAATTTTATCATATTTATTTTAGTATGATAATTATATTTTAACATGATCATGACTATAAAAGTAGATAAAATAGGATATATTTTATTTATTTTCATTTCTAAATGATAACTTAAAATACATTAAGTTATTGTTTAAATATTTTTACACAGATTTATTAGAATTTTTAAAATATAATATATAAATATATATTATATTTAAAATGAAAATATATTATGATTAAAGTAGTTATAAAGATTTTATATTATTAATTTTAAAGAAATACATGTTAATTTTTATACATGTATTATATAGTTTGATAATGTTAACCAATCTTACCAACATATTAAATTTTATTTGTGAACATAAATATTTTATAATTACGAAAATAAAATATATAAATATATAAATTTAATACAATTGTATTATATTTAGCTCAATATAATAATTTTATTTTAATTGATGATTGATTATGATTGTATAATAAATAAAATATTATAGATTTTTTATTTTTCATTTTATATAACTGAATATATTAATGTATAATAATATTTTAAACTAATTTCAAAATTAGTGAAAATATTTAAATATTATTTCAAAAATGAAGATCTTGTAAAAATCTTTTTAAACGGATTTGTTAGAATTTTAAAATAAATATATTTATATTTAAAATGAAAAGATATCAAAAGATATTATGATTAAAATATTTTAAAAATTCTATTTATTATCAGTCTGAATTAAAATGTAGTATGAATTTCTATGAATAGGCCTATTAGGTCCATTTTTAAAAAAAATCACACATGAATCAAGGTTGTGACTTCTGTTTTAATATATAAGATATATATATAAATAATATTAATCATCAAATTATTTAACATTTATTTGAGAAATAATTTTATATGTTTTAATAAAACATTTATAATTTATTTTTTTATGTGGAATGAAATAATAATACATGAGTATATAATATTTAAAGTTTGCATGTCACATTTTAATAAATCTATTAAATTTTATAGTAAAATTTAATTAAACAATATTTTGGTTAGAGAATAATGGCAAGTTTGGTTAGAGAATAATCTAACAAAATAAATGATTTATAGTTAATTAATAATAGTTATTAAATTGGTGTCATAAATTGTAATTATTATGATGAATGAATTACTATTTTTAAAAATACTTGATTTGAATTGGAAATAAATGAGAATCCTAAGTAAATGGTAGATTTAAGTGATTTCCTTAAATTTATAGGCTGGCTCATAAATATAGGAAGTAGTTTGTACACTAACTCAACAGAATATTCCGTAAATTTAGAGTTTTTGTTAATGTGTTTTTTTCGAAATACAAAAGATAATTGATTTTTTTGCGGTTAAATAGTAGGTAACAGATTATCTGATTCGGAAATATTTAAGAATCTGATTTGAATGAACGTATGCTAAGAGTATAACAAAAATATAACATGGTTTTTGATTCATAAAAAAGCACATGAACATTTTTAGCAAAAAAAAATAAAGCACATGAACACTTGTTTATGATTTTGACGCCAGAGTGATATGAATGAACGTGTAGCTTACGAATTAGAAAAATTGTAAGTACTTTGAATAATAAAATTCTTTAAACATTTATTTCTTTTGGTACATGTTAGAGCAGCTATTGAGCTACTGGTGAGGATGAAACGAAAACAAACTTTAGGTGAGTAATTTTATGGGAGCAATTAAAAATGTTTTCTATGTCATTCATTACTTTCATGTATTATGCTTACTTATTTTACGGTTTAATGACTTGATGTAATGTCTAGCTTCCCAACTGGTAGACGGTTCCTTTTCCCCCAGATTAACGAAGAAGGTAGAAGCCAAGTTTTTATTTTGTATTCGTTTTCGAAAATTAGTTATTAATATAAAAAAGACAATGATTAATGTTAGAGTTATTTAATACTTCAGTGGCATTTCATTATAAATAATTACAAGTTAAAAGAGTGAATTTATAGTTGTATTTGTGTTTTAATAATATAGATGTGAGCCATTATTACCAAGAAAAATAAGGTAATGTCTAGAGCAGAACTTACCCAAAAAATTGAATGTTCGTGATTTCATCATTCACCTATCACAAGACCAGGGGCGAAGCCAACCATACATTATGGAGACCTGTGCACACGTGATTATTATATATAGTTTAAATTTCACTTAACAAAACTGTGAAAGAATCTAGCTCGATCTTGGTTGTTCTCTCTCAATCTCTCTCAATACTCTCGTGTGTTTAACTCTCTATCTTTCGTGTGTAGGTCGCGACTCCGAATCACGATCAAGCAAAGCAAACGTAAACGAAAGCAAGAAAAGAGACGACACAAGCAACGTTTTAGAGTTCCCCTTCACACCGGGTACATCTCCTTCAGGATCGGAATCTGGTAATCCACTAGATCAGTGTTTACAGAAGCTTTCTCTCTCTACGAGCTACAATGGCACTCTCTCACTAGCTGAAGAAGAAAGAGTTTGTTACAGAGATAATTATCCTCTGTTTCTCGTCTCACTCTTATACAAGAGCTAGACTTTTGGGCCTCAGTTAATCTACTCCGCGGCCCAGCTTCTGTCTTCCCGAGTTTCACTTATCATAAGCCCATTGGGCTCATAAGTCGAATACCAACTTCACATTCTCCACCTTGGTATCGACTTCTCCTTCAGTCGAAACTCCATGTCTGAAAGTCACCGTGAGCTTGTCTTCTCTTGACCAGTCACCGCCGTGTCTTTCAATCTGATCCCGGTACCTCAACCCTTGCATATTCACACGGGTTCTGCTGAATCTTCTGATTCCCACATCTCTCTGACTTCCAAGACGAGATTCAATTGCAGTCACCTTCTCAGTTCCAAAGATGACTGTTGCCGATCTTCTCAGGTTTCGATGACCTTCAGCTTAGCCAAACAACCATCAAATTTCTCTCCAGGTAACGCTTTAGTTAACATATCCGCCGGATTCACCAAAGTATGAATCTTAAGAACATTCACCACTCCATTAGCGATAACTTCTCTGATGAAATTGTATTTAGTCGCAATGTGCTTGGTCTTTTCTCTGTAGACGAAGTTCTTGGCTAGATAGATAGCCCTTTGCGAGTCACAGTGAATCTCAAACACCTCGTCACTTAGCTTCAATTCTTTACATATGCCTTTTAACCATATGCCTTCACGGACTGCGTCTGATAACGCCATATACTCTGCTTCTGTTGTTGACAGGGCCACAACCTTTTGAAGCGACGATCTCCAACTCACTGTATTACCTCCCACCGTGTAGACGTATCCGGTAGTTGACCTGCTCTTGTCTAAGTCTGACGCATAGTCTGAGTCGCAGTAGCCCCTCACCTTGAAGTCAGACCCTCTTGTAAAAGTTAAGTTTATCCCAAGAGCTCCTTTTATATATCTCATAATCCATTTCACTGCTAACCAATGCTCTTTTCCCGGTTTGCTCATGTATCTGCAGACTAAACCTACTGCATACGCCAAGTCTGGCCTTGATCCTACCATTGCGTACATCAAGCTGCCCACAGCACTGAAGTACGGTACCTTCCTCATTTCTTCTTCCTGCTCACGTTCCTGATCTTTAGTTAAGGCTTGTAATTTGATCTGTGATCCGAGCGGTGTACTCACTGCTCTGCACTCGCTCATACCAAACGTCTTTAGAACTTTGGTTAGGTAGTCACTTTGTGAAAGCATCAATGTCTGTCTTCTCTTGTCTCGTATGATATCCATGCCTAGAATTCTCCTAGCTGCCCCTAGATCCTTCATCTCGAACTCTGCACTGAGCTGATCCTTCAGCCTCTGAATAATACTTCCTTCCCTAGACGCAATCAACATGTCGTCTACGTAGAGCAATAGATAGACCATGTTCTCAACTCTTGACCCTTTTAGGTACACGCACGGGTCATATTCACTTCTGGTATACCCATTCTTTATCATGAATGTGTGGAACCTGTGATTCCACTCCCTCGGAGATTGCTTGAGTCCATATAGGGATTTCTTTAACAAGCACACCATGTTCTCCTTTCCTTTCTGTATATATCCCTCAGGTTGTTCCATGAACACTTTCTCCTTCAATATTCCATGGAGAAAAGCTGTTTTAACGTCAAGCTGTTCCAACTCCAAGTCATAGTTTACTACTGCTGATAGGAGAAGCCTGATTGATACGTGCTTGACGACTGGGGCGAAGATTTCATTGTAGTCTACACCTTCTGTTTGCGCATAACCCTTCGCAACCAACCTCGATTTATGTCTTGGTTTTTCAACTCCCGGTATTCCTGGTTTGAGTTTATGTATCCATCTGCACCCGATGACCTTGTGATCTTTAGGCCTTTCGACATAATCCCACGTGTGGTTCTTCCTCAAAGAGTCCATCTCTTCATCTGAAGCTGCATTCCACAGCCTCCAATCCTTGCTTTCCATTGCTTCTTTGTAGTTTCTAGGTTCTTCTTCTTCTAAGTCTTCTGCACTAGCCAAAGCATAGGCTATAAGGTCAGCATCTTCAAACCTTGAGGGTGGCCTTATTGTGCGGCGTTCTCTGTCCCTTGCTAAGACGTAGCTCCCTAAGTCTTCTATCTGAGTCGAATCATCATCCTCATCAGTGTCACTTCCTGAGTCTTCTACCTCTTCTGTTGACATCTCTCCTGAAGATTCTCCAGTTTCTTTTGAAACCTTCGAGACTGCTCCACCTGAGTTTGAGTCCTCTCCTTCGACTTCTACTAGAACGCTTTTGAATGAGACTTTCTTCTTTCATTTACTCTTCGCAGTTTCTTCAGGTGTTCTATCAATGTCCTCATCCTTTTTCATATCTTTGAAGAAGTTTTGCTCGTTGAAGATAACATTCTTACTTACTACTATCTTCTCCTCTTCAACGAGCCATACTCTATAGCCCTTAGTTCCATCTTCATAGCCAAGAACACTCCTTTAGTAGCTCTAGCACTCGTTTTCTCCCTTACTTGATGAACATATGCAACGCATCCAAAGCTCCTTAGATGATCATAAGAAATTGACCTCCCTGACCATTTGACTTCTGGAATCTCGAACCCGATAGAAGAGTTTGGAGATCTGTTTATGTCTCGTGTAACATAGACCTCACTTTATCCATTACACTTCTGTTCATACGCTCGGAGACTCCATTCTGTTGGGGCGTATAAGGGCATGTTTTGTGCCTCTTAATGCCCGAGTCTCTGCACAGCTTGTCCATGCTCTGGTTACAAAACTCCAGGCCGTTGTCAGTTCTGAGATATTTTATCTTTTTCCCAGTTTGATTTTCTACTAGTAGCTTCCACTCGGAGAATCGTTGAAACACTTCATCCTTAGTCTTTAAGAAGTAGATCCACACCTTCTTAGAAAAATCGTCAATGAAAGTTAGGAAATAATGAGCCCCCGATAAACTTGAGACCGTGCTTGGAGAACCCCAAAGATCTGAGTGTATATACTCAAGCACTCCCTTTGATGTATGTTTCGCTCTTGGGAACTTCTGTCGATGCGATTTTCCCATTGTGCAAGCTTCGCAAAACCCCAAGCTTCCTACTTCTTCCTTGTTTAAGTATCCTTTCTTGACCAGTGTTTCCATTGATCGAATATTCATGTGCCCCAACCGTGAGTGCCACTTCTTAGTGTGATCAATTACTGCCTCAAAAGAATTTGCTTCTGCTGGTTTTACAATTCCTTGAAGATAATACAGACCATTTGCGTATTTTCCTGTCAAGACCTTCGTAGTTCCTAAGTAGAACTCAACTAGATAGTCTCTTCCTGTGTAGGTGCACCCTGTCTGTTCTAGTTGTCCATAGGAAATGAGATTCCTTCCCATCTCTGGCACATATCGCACGTTGCTTAGTAATTGTTGAACCGTTTGCATTTAGGATCTTTATCTTCCCTTTTCCCCTAACCACGCAGTGAGAATTGTTTCCCATCATTACTTTTCCTCCTTCAAATTCTTCGAAGTCAGATAACACCTCTCTTCTGGGTGTTATATGGAATGTGCAGCCTGAGTCTAGCACCCAGTCATCTTCAGAAACTATCAGGCTCGCTGTTAGGGCCACAGGACCAGGTAGTCTAGATGCAATGTTTGCTGCGTCTTGTTGGTTGTTTTGGTGGAAACCTCTCTTTCTGTCTGGACAATCTCGTTTCCAGTGGGTCACACTCCCACATATCCAACAAGCTTTCTCTGATTTTGTGCTGGACCTCCCTCTAGACTTTGATCTGTATCTACCCTTGCCTTTGTTCTAAGGCTTTCCCTTAGCTGTCTCTCCTCGTGTGGATTGCCTTCCTCTTGAATCCACATAAAGCCCTTCGCTTTGTTTCCCTCGAGTCAGCAGTCCCTTCTGCTTCAGCTCCACCTCCTTTGAGTAAGCCGCAGTCATCACTTCATTTACTGTGAGCGTGTCTTTTCCCGTCCCATATTGGAGTGTGTGAACCAATGGCTCATAAGCTGATGGCAGTCCTGAAAGTAGTTGTATTGTCTGATCTTCATCTGTGATGTAGATCTTTATGCTGGCAAGATCTGCTATCAACTTCAAGAAGGTGTCGACGTTTTCCTCAATTGACTTATCTTCTTCCATCTTAAAGCATGAAAACTTCTTCTTTAGGTAGATCCGGTTAGGTAGTGACTTTGTTTGATAGTCACGTTCCAGTGCCTTCCACATCCCTAGTGCAGTCGTCTCGTGCATAATCTTCCTCAGAATCACGTCTGATAGGCACGTGCTGAAGAGACTCCTTACTCTCAGATCCTTCTCTGATTTCTTTAAGTCAATCTTCACATCTGCAACTTCAACGGTCTTGGTTGAATCTGATGTGGTAGCTCCTTCCTCCAGGACTGAGAGTAGTCCTTGGATCTCTAGTTGCGCTAACATCTTGAATTTCCACAATCCAAAATCTCCCTTTCCATCGAACTTAATGACCTCGAACTTTCCCGGCGTTGGATCCATCCTCGTGGTGATTGCTTCTTCTCATGTTTCCTGCAGATAACGAGATACAATACCACAGTAACAATATCCAGAACCTTAAGCGAGATCAAATCAATATCAGATGCCTCGTTTCTATTCTAATGAGAAAGAAACACTCCCTGAGATTTTGGTTGAGATCTTTCGTAGTACTTTTGACGAATCTCTTTCGCCTCTTCCCGATCCTTCTGATTTCTTCGAGTTTCTTGATCCTTCCTCTGATCGCACTTGAACCGTGCTCTGATACCACTTGTGAAAGAATCTAGCTCGATCTTGGTTGTTCTCTCTCAATCTCTCTCAATACTCTCGTGTGTTTAACTCTCTATCTCTCGTGTGTAGGTCGCGACTCCGAATCACGATCAAGCAAAGCAAACGTAAACGAAAGCAAGAAAAGAGACGACACAAGCAACGTTTTAGAGTTTCCCTTCACACCGGGTACATCTGCTTCAGGATCGGAACCTGGTAATCCACTAGATCAGTGTTTACAGAAGCTTTCTCTCTCTACGAGCTACAATGGCACTCTATCACTAGCTGAAGAAGAAAGAGTTTGTTAGAGAGATAATTATCCTATGTTTCTCGTCTCACTCTTATACAAGAGCTAGACTTTTGGGCCTCAGTGAATCTACTCCGCGGCCCAGCTTCTGTCTTCCCGAGTTTCACTTATCATAAGCCCATTGGGCTCATAAGTCGAATACCAACTTCACAAAAACATAGAAAATTTGTTGGTTCAGATGGAAAAATAAGGTTGTGCACTAGATAAATTGTCTAGCTTCGCCCTTGCACAAGACTTTAAATATTGCCTTTTGATCATAAATCATAATCCTCCACAAGAAAAGAAAAAAAAAACTAATTCAAACTAGCCAAGAAACTGGAAGTGAACAAGGATTCATTCTTCTCAGAAACAGAGGAAAACATGAACAGCAACGAGAGATAACAAAAGAGAAGATAGAGAAAAAAGAGAGAGGTCAAGCAAGAGTAAATAATACACAATTATTGAGAGAATGAGTGCAGTTTTTGCCTATATACTTTCAAAACCAATGGAAAAAAATCTGGACTGAAAAATTTATTTTATAAAACGAAAAGCATTTGTGTTTAAAAAAAGACAAAAAAAAAAAAAAAAAAAAAAAACAAAACGAAAAGCATTTCCCCATGGGAAGCCCATTTTGAGCATTAGTTATTTATACAACCTTTTTGAGTTTTGAATCTTTTGATTGTGCCGCGGGCAAAATTCTTCCAACCTACTTTTTCTTTACTGTCATGACCATTGTTTAATATTCATATTCATTTTAATTTACTATAAGTTTCCTTTTTTTTTACACATCGTTTGATTTTGAACTAACCATTTTGATTATTTATCAGTTTTTAAACATTATCTGTTTCAAAAAAAAATTACGTACAAACTTGCAAAAAGTTTTTCCACGAGAAAAAAAAATGGTATAAAGAGAAAATAGTTCATATCTCATATCTGTATTAAATAAATGTGGATGTTAATTAAGGATAGCGTATAAGCCCAACAACTGAAGTGAGAACAATTTTCAGAAAATTATGGGATCCACGACAGCTAACCATGCACGCACGAGATATTTTTTATTAACAACCACGCGCTTATTATAAAGTGCGTGCGCTCACACTACCATATGACTATGTGGTAATATTGTTTTTATTGAAAAAAAGAACTATTATTTCTTTCCTCATAAAAACAAAGGTTAATTTTTCAAATAACTAATTTTAGACGCAAAATGAAAATCATAGCTATGATTTTAACATTATTAAGTCAATAATATTTTTTCCCAAGTCTCATCCGGTTTTATCATTTTTTATAACAATTTTTTTGTGAAAAAAATAAATGATAATGTTGATGGTAAAAAAACATATGAACCAAAAAAATCAAGAATGTAGCCGGTTAGAAAATCAAAGATCCTCAACAATGGAGTATGTACCGCGGTGGTTACCACAACGACAATGACGGAAGATGTGGTGGTGGTGATTACAACAACGGTGGTGGAAACTATGTAGTCATGGTTATGGATAATGAAGCGGTTGCATGTACATAAAAATGGTGATCTTTTATAACAAAGATTACTACGTTTGTGGCGGAGCTCGTGGTGATCACCGACATAATTAATGTAGATTGAAGAAAGAGACTATATAAATAGAATGGAACATATTAAATAGTCTAGTACATATTGTTTAAATTTTGAAATGTCTATGATTGCAAAGAAAGAGGTAATGTTTATCCCAACGTCAACCCAAAATTTCTATAAACTAAACCCAAAACACTAATCACTAAACCCTAAAAATAAAAATAAACCATAACTCAACTATCAAAATATGCACATAGTACATAATATGAACAATTATCAAAAACCAACAAAATAGCATATTACATATTTTTCAAATTTTGAAATGTTTATGATTGCAGTGAAAGAGTTAATGCTTACCCCAATGTTAACTCTAATCTTCCATAAACTAAACCCAAAACATTAATCACTAAAACCTAAAAAAATATAAACCCTAACTAAAATATCAAAATATGCACATTAACATAATATGAACTAGTGTCAAAATACAATAGTAACAAACACATTAGCATAATACATATTGTTCAAATTTTGAAATGTCTATGATTGTAGGGAAAAATGTAATATTTACCCAACGTCAACTCAAACATTTCATAAACTAAACTCAAAACACTATTTACTAAACCCTAAAAAAAAATATAAACTCTAGCCCAAATATTAAAATATGCACATAGTACATAATATGACGCATAATTAAAATAGAATAGTAACAAGCAAAATATTATACATATTATTCAAATAGCATAGTACAACCGGAAACTTACAGTACAAATGAGTGGTGGTGGTTAAGGCGGAAGAGGTAGTGACTGATATCAAAGAGATGATGGTTGTTTTGAAAAATGTGATGCCAAAAATATGAAAATGAGGATTACGGATTTGGTTACAAAGAAAAATTTGTGGTGGTGGTGGTTACATCAATGGTAGCGTTAACTGGAACGGTGATGATGACTACAAAGTAACTGGTGATTGTGGTTTTGGAAGAAACTGTAATGATAGATAGATAAAAGCACTATGATAATGGTCATGGTAAAAATGATGTGATATATGTGGATATAGAAGAAATAGTATTAATTAGAAGAGAAAAAGTTATTTCCATAAGAAAATAAAGCAAAAAATGATAGATAAATAATAAAAGCAATATAATATATATTGTAAAAATGTTAGAGACCTTTTATTTTTTAGTTAGATTCTTAATTATAATTTTTTTGAAGGCTAGTGAATGCAATTTCTCTAGAAACAGTTATTGTAGTATATCTTAAGACCATCTCTAATCCCCACTTTTTTTTTTACTTTTTGCTTCATTTTGAAGTAAGTTTTGCCTCAACCCTATTTCATTTTTTGCTTCGAAATGAAGTAATAAACAATGTTGATTCAAATTTGAAGATCTACTGTACATATCTTCATTTTTGTTGAGATGAATTTTTTCATTGTAAATTGGTTCTTAACTTTTATTTATTCTTATCTTTTGCCAAAATAAACTATATGCTTTAATATAATCCAATTAATTTCAAAATTTTGACTATTATTTTTATCTAATCAGATGTTTATATCAAAAAGCATATGAATATTTGTTTTTAAGAACTTTTTAACTCGATTTAAAAGAATCAAAGATAAATAAGCTCATTTATTATTCTAAACACTTTTGTTAATCAATTGTAGAAAAAAAAATATGTGGTGTTTTTATACAAATTATGATGTTTTATGTTTGTTTATTCATGTTATGTAATAAATTCATTATATGAGAATATTAAATTTATATGAAATAATAATTATATTGGATTATTGTTAAAAAAAATAGTTAGGTAAAATAAGTAAATAAAAAAGTATAAGGTGTCTATTAATAATTAATGATAAAGTGGAGATGAAATATAATTGGAATATTCTTTTTATTAGAAAGAAATGAAGTAAACCATTAGAGTGAATGTTGTTTCATTTTTTTTCATTTTGAAGAAAGTAAACTTTTGAAGATAAAAATGAAGTCAACTATTGGAGATGCTCTAAGGAAATATTCTTCAAATTTTACCGAAATTTCCATGTAAATCGAAATTTCCAAACGACTTAATAGTATATTTCGAACGATTCAGACAAAACAAAAAGTAAATTGCAGTTTAGCCGCTAATAAATTGAATTATCTTAACAGTTATATGTTTGCTCTTTGAACCAATTATTAGGAGTAGATCAACTGAACTAACCGACCAATTAGGATCATGAACCAAAACCGGTTGATTTGCGGATTCTTTCATTTACATGATAACTGGGCTACTGACGCTTCCTAGCCGTATATATCGGAAATCATTATAAACGGGCTACCAACCAATGGGTTTTAATGTAATAGCCGATTAAATATAGTTTCTTACTATTAGAGGCCCAAACAAGTGCTCCCTTTGCCCACTTGAGTGGAGGCCCGAATAATTGCCCTCTCTCCCATTTGGTGTACAAACTGCTCCAATCTCTCCTACTCGACTACTTCAGGGTAGAGATTATAGAGTATGTTTATTTTAAAATATCTAATAGTAATAACTACTAAGCATACACGAGCAAACAAATAACATTAGTGGTTCCAGTTTATACTATTATGCATTGACTTAGGCAATAAAAAACTACTGTGGCAAGCTGTCATTAGAGATGTGGAAGAATTTAGAAGATACGAATTAATTGTTAACTTGATTTGTAGCGTGAAATAAATAGTTTTGGACATGTGAATGTAAGATGAGATGTGACTCTTTGATGGATGATTCGTACAAAGCCTATAGTGAAAAACAAAATTAAATTAACAATATATCCAAAAATAGACATGATTAACTGAATCTGGCTCGTGTTCTCATAAAGCTCTCCTTCTATGTTGTAATAATTGAATTGGCCCACTCTTTTTTTATTTTTTATGTTCGTTCCATTGTTTTTGTTAAGTCGTTCCATTGCTCCCAAGTAAATGTACAGTAGGTATCGTGTCGAATTTGATTTTTGATGTCTCCTCAAATAAAAATAAAGATTCAAAAACTTTTGACTGATTGATTTCTCGAAAACTCGATTCTACAATGTAATTAGCGGATAGCTTTGGGTTTATTTCTTTTAACTGGAGCTTTGGGTTTATTATAACCGTGGATTTAAAAAGTTCTTCTTATGTATGTGTTTCTTTACATTATGAAACAAAAACGTTATTTAAATTGTTACCGGTTTCAAGTATTATCCAAGAGGTTTATAAAACAATACCCTTAAATAATTTTTTATAGGAGGGTTACCAATATTTTTTTATTAAATTAATAACCCTCCTGAACTTCATCTAATATTATTTTATAATAAAATATTTAATATAACATATAAATTTAATATTATTAAATAAAAATCGTTTTCAATTATATATAAAACTCATTAAGGGTATTGTTTAAGTTAATAAATTAGTGAATAAGTTAGAAATTAATGATAAATCAATAACCCAACCAAAAGTATAAAACCTAATAATAATATGACAAAAAAAAGAAAAATTAACTAAATATTTAATATAACATATAAATTAATATAATTAAAATAATATTCGTTTAAATTATATATAAGATTTAATAAGGGTATTTTTTAAGTAATAAATTAGTAACTCAATTAAAAACTAATAATAAATTAATGATTTACCTAAACCCTAATAAAAACATATATAAAACTTATCTTATTTTTAATATGTTTTTTGATAATTATATTATTTTATAATAAATTATTTAATATAACATATAAATTTAATATTATTAAATAAAAGTCGTTTTCAATTATATATAAAACTCATTAGGGGTATTGTTTAAGTAAATAAATTAGTGAATAAGTTAGAAACTAATAATAAATTAATAACCCAACCAAAAGTATAAAACCTAATAAAAATATGACAAAAAAATAAAAATTAACTAAATATTTAATATAACATATAAATTAATAAAATAAAAATAAAATTCGTTTAAATTATATATAAGATTCAATAAGGGTATTTTTTAAAGTAATAAATTAGTAACTCAACTAAAAACTAATAATAAATTAATGATTTAGCTAAACCCTAACTAATAATGTTTTAGCTAAACCCTAATAAAAACATGATAAATAAGTAAAATTGCCTAAAATTATGGATACGATGACAAATCAGCAAATTCACTTCTCAAATAATAGTATAGATTGGTTTTCGAATAGTTAAACAACTAGTATCTCAGCTTTAAGAAACAACTTTTTAATATGTTTTAAACAAGTCGAAGTATTTTTTTTTCTTTAATGACTAAAATGATTTGTTATCCTCAAAACTATAAAATGTAAATCGTTAGTTTTAATGTTTATACATATCATGCTATTTTATTAGTAATACTAATAGCATATTTATTTTATGTTATACCACTTAAAATCATATTCATTCCCAGTTAAGTTATTAGGCACTATCTACATTTATATTTATATATATATGTTTGATATCCAAGATTTCCTTGAATATTGATTTTCGCTGATCAAATATATTTTTCATAGTTCCTAAGAAGGATACAAAAATGTAGGCTTCTAATTATGACAAACACGCGCTTGTTGTGTGGAGCTGCAACTAACAACTTTTGATATAAAAACAACAATCGTATGATCAATCAGTAGGTCGAAACCAACAAAATATTTTCATTCATGATATACCTTTGTAATTTTTTCATATATATACCTGATCACTGAACCATTTAAGATTTTTATGGAGCATCTAATTAAATTAGCTAAAAATTATATGCTAAGGGCACAATGGCAGACTCAGAATCATCTTTAAGCGGGTCAGAGAATGTGGGTATTTGACCCAATATAACAATAATTTAGAAAAACAATGAAAAAGTGCACTACCTTAGTGTCGAGCTTGAATTATGGGGGGGTTAATAGATGGGGTAAGTAACCAAATGTTTTATAGAATCTTAAGTGTTACATGGTAAAAACTTCTTTATATAATTCTAACATGTGTCACCTGACACTCCATTTGTCCACATAGATCCGTATCTATAAGGACATCTCTAACCATGACACCAAATTTAGGTTTAAGTGTCATAATTTTTTTTGTCATCTCCAACCATGACACCAAATATCAGACCAAAAGTAATATTATATATTATTTGATGTTTTCAGTTTTAATAATTTTTATTTTTTTGTTATTTGTAATTGATAAATAATTATTTTACCATACTTTATTATGTTTGTTAAATTTTTGTAATTTTATGTTTATAAAATTTATTTACATTTATATTTTTGGATTTAACAATATTATACTTTTTATGTATTTATTTTATATAAAATATTATATTAAAATTACTAACTATTAATTATGAACAACACATAACAAACTAATATATTTATTTTATGTTTTGAGTGTTTATTTCAAATTTAATATGCATTTTAATCATATAATTATTAACTTCTATATTTTATAAAGTATAATTTAGTGATTTTTTTACTTTAAAATAAAATAAATCTATTTTAATTTTTAAAAATATTTTTTTTAAACAAATTATATATTCTAATTATGTTTATTACTAATTAATAATGATAATGACCTATATTATTAAATAAACACAATAGAATATGAATATTAAATATTTGGTGTGATGAATAGTGTTACACATACACTAAATTATGTGTAATACTATTTACTCTACACTAAATTTAATGGAATTGTATAATTTTTAGTGTCTCTTTGAAAATGAGATTATACCAAATTTGGTGTTCCATTGGAGTGCCTAGGACATATTTCTTTGTTTAAGATAAACAACCCGCCGCCGGTTTGATATACTGCTTTGTGGAGTATTATTTTAAGTTGCGACTCGTAAATTCAGAATAAACGGGAATGATCTTTTGCCCTTCTTTTCACGTAAAGTGCAAAATGTATAAATTTAGTTCGCACAAAGAAATATGTGAGTATAAATATCATGACGACATCAGTATAGGTAATAGGGGAGAGTCGACGAGATAAAACCGGGGGACCCGAGACGTGTGTATATGTGAGTCTATGCTCAAATTTAAAGTTATGATAGTGAAAAGTTATATGGACCAATTAAATGCCGTTAATAAAATGCCATAATACATAGCATGATTGCAAAGGCATATCGACGAATAAAAATATAATGAGTGTGACATGCTGACTATTCGTGAGCTCTTACTTTAACGTACACATATATGTGGAACGGATCGAGAATATGACGTTGCCATTTAACTGCTTTCTTACTCATACGCAGTCCAGTCCAGTTACAATATATCTACTGGATGTATGTTAACGACATTGGTAACAAAACGATGAAAATATTTTAAACGGTTATCAGCTTACTTTTCTTATTAGTTATTTTATATTAGTGATTGTATAAAATGCAGGTTTTGGAATGGATGAAAATGGGTTTGTCGTACATATACCTTTATGTATATGCTATTCTTTGATTGATTTAGTTTGAGTTAATGGTTGAACTCATAGATAACTCAAAATTATCACCAATCATGCATTAATTTTTTTTTTAAGTTTGAGATATCATGTATTTTGGCAAGGGTACAATTTTGAATTACGCTCTTTGTAAAATTGTTAAATCAAAACTTAATGTAACATCATGACTAATCCCATGTTTTAGAGTTGAAGTACAATTATAACTAAAGTTTATGTCTAAAGTACAAGTGAAAATAATAAATTCGAAACACACCACGTATGAAAAGCTTTATATTATACGTTTTGGAATTTTTTGTTTGTAAATAAAATATTATTTATATTTCCAAAACCACCTTAGCAATATCTTATTCTTATTTCTGGAAATCTATTTAACAATAATATGCAATTTCACCTGATTTTGTGTTAGACACAGATTTTTAATGGAAAATTTCCAAAAATACCACATTTATAATACTACTTTTCATTTTTACCTTAACCACTTTTATCATCACTTTTGAAAAAGAAAAAAAAAACATTTACAATAATATGCCAGGAACAGTTTCTGCTATGAACATTACCGTATGGACCCTTCTCTGGTTTTTGATAAGGCCTTTGAAGAAGCAGAAACTTCGCGAGGCTTGAATTCGACACAAGCTCCACCTAATCACCCAGCTGAACCTTCTTCGGTGCTTCCCTTGCGCTGGTGTAGACCACCGAGGAACTGGCTGAAATGCAATGTAAGTGCTTCTTGGGGATCTCATAATCGTATGGGCGGTGCAGCATGGATCGTGCGAGACGCTGGTGGTATCCCTCTATCACATAGTAGACGAGCATTCTTTGGTCACACTTCGAATATAGAAGCAGAACTCCAGTCTCTTTTGTGGAGTATTCGCGCGCTTATTGACTTAACAATCAAATGGGTAATCATTGAGTCCTCACTCACTCAAGTTCGAGAGGCGCTTCTCAAACCCCATGAGTACCCGGAATGGCGACATCTGATTGATACCATTAGTGTCTTATTGAATGAATTTGATGGAGTGAGTTTGGAACATGTAGTTGCTAGCAGAAACAGGATCGCCAATTCTATTGCACTAAGTGTGACAAGAGATCATCGCTACCAATCTTACGTAGCTACAGGTGGTCCAACATGGCTGAGTTCCCTATTACGAGAGGAGGAGTTGAATTTGGTGGTTCGTGTGTAAAATCGTTGGAACTTAGCTGCGGTGGGCCCTTGCTCCTTTAACTGATCGTGGTCTTGGTTATTATTTACAGCACCTACTGGTGTTTTTCTTATTCTTATCTTCTTTCCTTTTATTTTCTCCTCAATCCTCTGTTTGGAGGTGTGTGTTGCTTTTGGGGGGACGTTGTATTACTACTCTTTACACCATTGATTGAATCCAGCGTCAAAAAAAAAAAATCTAGACAGAAGATTTAGAGTTGAAAGGTGGGATAGAGTTTTCGAAATATGGAGTTTAAGATTCTAATAAATATATAAATTAATACTAAAAATTTTTAAAAATAATTTCAAAAATGACATTCGAATTTCACAAAGAAAACTTGAAAAAACAAAATTCAAACTTTTAAATTTTTTTAATAAAAAGTAAGAATTTGGAAAATTATAATTCAAAAATATTTTTAAAAATATTTTACTTTTTTATTTAAATAATTGTTTATTTTATATATATAGAGCAATGATATGAAGTCTTTTGCCTCTTAATGAATAAAATATTTTTGAAAATGTCTTTTTAGTGGTGGTAAACATGAATAATGATAACAACAATGTCGTAAACATGGAAATTTCCTATTTTTAGTTCTCTTTCTTGTTCTTATTTTTGTATTATTAACTTTAAATTATTATTTTATAATTATTATTTTACATAATCTTATTAGTTGTAAATTTTATTTGGAATGGAAATTTATAAATTATTTTGTTATTGATATCGGATAAATATTATAATCAGTAAGTATGGTTTTTATAAAATATATATTTCAACTTAATTTTTGTTAAAATTTATTTTATACATATTAAGAATAAATAAAAAAATTATTATTTATTTAAAA
Organism: Brassica rapa; assembly: GCF_000309985.2. Lineage (NCBI taxonomy): Eukaryota > Viridiplantae > Streptophyta > Magnoliopsida > Brassicales > Brassicaceae > Brassica > Brassica rapa. The sequence goes on from NC_024800.2 coordinate 20,169,415, forward strand.
TAGGTTATGTTTTTTGTTATTAATAATAATTTACTATCTTATGTTTATATTTATTTTTATTGAAAACTATACTACAATTTATGCATCAGAAAGTTTACATGTCATCAAAAGTTTTCAGTAATCTGGACATTGATCCTATGGATACGCTTAAATGGGCGAAAACAAAATTCACACTTTGGGCTGAGGCACATATATTGAACGAACAGAGGATAATACCACAAGTTGCGGTTACGACTCTGCCGCCAATTCCAAGAAGATGGTGTTAAACAGATAGTTCCTGGAAAGAGGGTGATATCTTTTCCGGACAAGGTTGCCTCAATACTCTATAAGGATTTGATGAACTGTTAGGGGCGAGAAATGTTCGGGCTAGCCTCTCTCCTCTTCATGCGGAGATGGAAGCGCTATTATGGACAATGGAATGCATGAGGAGTTTACGGCAATTTCAGGTTACGATTGCAACAGATTGTTCTCAATTGGTGAAGATGGTTTCGAAACCAGAAAAATGGTCAGCTTTTGCAAATTATTTAGAAGATATCAAGACCCTGAAAGAAAGTTTCCTCCGATCATAGATCATCTATGTACCAAGGACGCAAACTTCAAAGGCGGATAGTCTAGCACGCAGTATTAGGGTGCAACTGTCTTTCGTCGTTCACATAGATGCAGATCATCCAGTTTGGTTCACAGAGTCTGTATAAGCTGATGACACAAAAAAAAATTTGAAAAGTAGTTTTGCTGGTTTGTCATGTTTTCCATGATTTTAGATATTTTTTTAGGAGAATTTTCATGTTTACTACATTGTGGATACCATTATTCATGTTTACCTTCACTAAATAAACATTTTCACAAATACTTTCTTCATTAAGTGACAAAAGACGCTTATACTATTGTTTTATATATATATTACATTATTATTTTATAAATATATATTTTTGGAATTATACGTTTTCCAATTCGAACTTTTTATACTTTTTGAATTTTTTTCGAATTTTTCTTTTTCGCTTTTTTCAAATTTTATTTTTGAAGTTCGAAAAAAATTGAAACTTTTTTAAAGAATTTTTTTTAAAATTAAAGTAGTTATTATATATTTATTAGAATCTCGAACTCCAATTTTCAAAACCCTATCTCACTCTCAACTCTAAACCATAAGTCTAGATTATTATACGCTAGGGTTATAAGTGTCTTTTTACATCTTAAAAGTGAATGTAAAAGTGGTTAAGGTAAACATGAAAGTGGTATTAGGAATGTGGTATTTTTGGCAATTTTTCTTTTGCTTATTTTCATTTTTTTTATTAATTTTTATCTCAGTCATTAATTTAAATCAGTTATTTTGCTGATTTATTAATTTAATAAGTTTTTTCTGACTAATTTAACAGAAATTATAAGAAATACCACAAGTTAAGTACAAATTTTCAAAAATATCATCAATCAAAAAAAAATAATAACATTTTGGGTTATGCTTTAGTGATTATTGTTAAGGGTTTATTATTAACGGGTTGGGGTTGTAATTATAAATGTTCTATAAATATTTTAAAAATTAACTTAATGTTATTTTATCACAAATTTAGGATATTGGAGAAAATAGTCATTCATTAATGGTAAATTTGAAAAGTGGTATCAAACTTGTGGTTGAATTAAAATTTCTCCTTAATTTAAATATGTGATTTTGCTGATTTGTTATGTTTTCCATAATTTTAAGTAATTTTTACTTATTTGTCATGTTTTTATTAGTTTTTATCTGAATCAATAATTTATTAATATAAAAAATAAATTTTTAAAATTTAATTAGAATTATATTTAATCTGATTTTGATGAGTTAGGACCAATTCTTATTTGTCATATGTAATGTAAGAGATTTTAATTAGTGAAAATTCTGTCATATATAAATAATAAATACTAAGGAAATTGCTAAAAAATACAATTTTCAAAGTATCACTTTCATGTTTACACTAACCACTTTTACCCTCATCTTTAACGAAGGGTAAAAGACATTTATAACCCTTGGATTAACTTTGACAAAAAAACATATGGTTAACAAATCTAAATTTAAAACATCAACTCTAAACCATGAAACATCAACTCTAAACCCTAAGCCCCGAAACATCAACTCCAAACCTAAACCCAAAACTTCAAATCTAAAACCTAAAATATTAACTCTAAACCTAAACATAAACCCTAAATCCTAAATCTAAACTTAAAACATCAACTCTAAACCTTAAATCATCAACTCTAAACCCAAAACCATGAAACATCAACTCTAAACTTTAAACCATGAAACATCAACTCTAAACTTTAAACCCTGAAACATTCAAATCTAAACCCTAAAACATCAACTCTAAACCCTAAACGTAAACCTTAAACCCAATATTTTTCTGAAATTCGAACCCTAAACCTTTAAATCTAAACCCTAAAACATCAACTCTAAACCCTAAACATAAACCCTAAACCCCAAAAACCTAAACCTTCAAATCTAAACCCTAAACATCAAATCAACTCTAGGGTTTTAGGGTGTTGGGTTTAGAGTTGATGTTTTAGGGTTAATTTTTTGGGGTTTAGGGTTTAGTGTTGATATTTTAAGGTTTAGTGTTGATGGTTTAGGATTTAGAATTGAAGTTTAGGGTTTAGGGTTTAGAGTTGATGTTTTAGGGTTTAAAGTTGAATGTTTAGGGTTTAGAGTTGATGTTTTAGGGTTTAAAGTTGAATGTTTAGGGTTTAGAGTTGATGTTTCAGGATTTAGGGTTTAGAGTTGATGTTTCAGGGTTTAGGGTTCGTATTTCAAAAAAAAGTATAGGGTTTAAGATTGATGGTTTGGGGTTTGTATTTCAAAAACAAATATAGGGTTTAGGGTTCGTATTTCAAAAACAAATATAGGATTTAGGGTTTAGAGTTGAGTTTTTGGGTTTAGGGTTAGAATTTCGAAATAGTATAATTCAAATAAAATAAAAAAATTATTTTTTATTTTTATCTATTTTTTATTTATTTAAATATTTATTTATTGTATATATAAAGGACAAAAGTATAATAGTTTTTTGCCACTTAATGAAGAATGTATTTTTGAAAATGTCTCTTTAGTGGTAAACATTAAATTTCTCTTTAGTGGTAGACACAAAAACTCATATGGTAGTTTCTTTTTATAATTTGTGCAATTCTTTCAAATAGTCATTTTTTAGTTTTTGTCACAAAAATAGTTTTCAATAAGGATAATGACCAAAATACCTCTTTTATTTTGAAAATTTTAATTTTTTTATTTTTTTAAATCTGAAAACCTATCCTAAAAACCTCATCCCTTAACTCTAAATCCTAAGTATAGATTAGTTAACCATTGGGTATAAATGTATTTTTACTCTTTAATAAAACTTCTTTTAGTCATTTTTCTCATTGAGGACTATTGTTGTGATAAAAACCTAAAAAAGTTATCCTAAGAAATTTTTCATCTCACAATTATGAAAGAAGTAAAAATTATAAGAGAAATTCTCTAGGATAATCTTTTTAAACTTTTGTCACAAAATATTTCTCGATGAAAAAAACGACCAAAAGAAGATCTTATTAAAGAGTAAAAATACATTTATACCCTAGGGTTAAATAATCTATATATACTTAGGGGTTAGAGTTATGGGGTGGAATTTTGAGGATTGATTTCAAATTTTAAAAAATTAAAAATTAAAATTTTCAAAATAAAAAGGAGCTATTTTGATCACTTTTCTTATTGAAAGTTATTTTGTGACAAAATCTTAAAAATAGCTATTTGAGATAATTGTCTAAAACTTATTTACCGCAAGTGTATTTAAATGATTTTATCTGAGATAAATGACCTATTTCCACACCCGAAGTATCATATAATAACACAGTTCTATACGATTTTTCAACCTCGGCCTAATTCAACATATTAAAAGTATTAAAACATATTTCTCCCCAATCCAAAAGATCAAAACCCGTATCTCCATAATATATTAAGTAGGAACTAAAATCCACACAATCTGATTTAGATCGGTTTACTATTCAAAAATTTGAAACTTAACCAATGGCTAACCTAATTGAATCGATACGATCTGATTTTAAAAATTTACCAAAGTCTGATTGAGAATTAGGTCAGGTTTGTATTTGGATCTCATGTTGGCTCGGGTTTTAAATTCGGTCCAAAACATACTAACTTGGTATTGGTTTACGTTCAAACCATTTAAACCAAGTCAAACATTCATTTATAGGGATATGAGTTTCGATCTTTCTGACTGGGGAGAAATAAGTTTTAGTACTTCTAATATGTGGAACTAGGTCGAGATTGAAAAATTGTGTGAAATTATTACTATATGATATTTTTGGTGTGGAAATAGGTCGTTTATCTTTTTATTCTGTGATCGCGGGAAGTCATCTAGTAAACTAGATACATTCAGATATTATTTTTGAATTTGTGATTTAGTCATTTCCAGTGTATTTTCTAAAATAGAGATGAAAATTTTCTATAATAAATATAGATAAAAATATAGATTGTTATTTCTTCCCTATATAGAAGAAAAATAGCAATTTCCATTTTCTATAAAATAGAGATGAGTTTGTGCAGTTTTGGTTTTAAAATATTATTGTCGATGCAAAATAATAATGAACTAAAAGCAATTTTAAAGATAAATTTGTGGCTTTCAGCATACACAATTAATTTCCAGCTGAATTTTTAATTTGATTCTTTTTTCGTGAATACCAAATACGTATATTAAAGTAAAGAGCTTAAACGATTATAACCAAAGATGACCTTAAAATAAGACGAAAGATAGGTGGTAAAAGAGAGAATAGACTTGTATAAAAACTTCACTTGAAATCTTAAACCCACGATTTGAAAGAATAAAAATATCAGGTTGATACCGTTATTGAAGTATCCAACAATGGGATTTGAAAACGGCTGAAAACCGTCTTTGATAATGCTCGCTTCGCTTGAGAGAGAAGTATTCTCATCTCTTCGAAGGAAAACTGAGATGTTGGTTGTTTCTCCATTACATTTCTGGTGAGATACAGTACAGCCCATGAACTCATGTTTTAGAATAGTCGTTGGGAAAGATAAATGATGTAATTTGATTCATAATTTATTTTATATTTTTAATCGTACGGGTAATCTAGCTGGGGTCTTCAGTTTCTCCAATAGTTCGACTAGCAATTTGCACATATGTAGTGTAAACCAAATCTAAGAGGCATGGGTCTTAACATCGTTAGATAAACATTTCTCGGTTTTTCCAAAGTGTATTCCTCTTGTATTACTCTAAAGTTTACTCCAAAATAGTATAACTCCAAAATAGAGTTGGGTTTTACTCCAATATATTACTCTATTTTTTACTCCAAAAAAATATTTTTTTTTTCATTTAATTAATAATTATTAGTAGTACCTTCAACTTATAAAAATTTAACAATTAACACAACTTTTTTATTTTTACAAAATTTCCATAATAATATATTTTATTTAATTAAGTATTTATCATTAAAAATATAACTAGAGATTATCTTTCAATTACAATTCATGCAGTTTTTATCATATGCAATTTTTCAAATTCAAAAATATTTATATGCATTAAAAGAACATAAAGAAAAAACAAAGTTTTGTTTTGTTATTTGAATTATGTATTGGGTCCTATTGTTTGTGCATATATCAAGTTCAACAAGTACAAATGTTATCAATCAAAATTTTGACCTACAAGATTAAAAAAACTCATCGGTTCCGTATGAATAATACTTCACCGATTTTGGTAGTTTCAAAAACAATTTACCAAATTAATTATTAAATTACTTATTTATATTATATTATTTATTCTTAGTTTTGACTTTTATGAGTTTATGCATATTTTATGTAAACTATTAAATAATCTTTTGCAGAATATTATATTTTTTTATGCTATTATATTATTTTATGTATGAAATAAAAAATTAAAAATTAGAAGGACCATTTCATAAATAGAAAAAGTTCAACTCCAAAATAGAGTAATGGGTAAGATTATTCTATAAATGGAGTAACCCTAACTATTACTCCATTTTGGAGTTGAATATGGAGTAGGTTAGAGAAGATTTTACTTCATAATTAAGTTTGAAGTAAAAAATGGAGTAGGGTTAGAGATGCCCTTAGTCATCCCTTTACCCTAAATGTTTTATTTGTTAACGTGCTTAACCTAAATTGTATAATTAAAGAATTCAAGTATATAACTTAGGCGTCCACAAACGGGCCCGAAGAAAGAAAAATGTCCTTTCCAAGTGTATAATAAAAAAGGAGTGAACAACGAAAAGTGAAAAGCGGTTTTGATGAGAGAATATTGATAAACTATGGGCTGTCCACCGATTTCATGCAATGCAAACAAAATCTCCCTACGTACGATAAAAATAAATTATTATTCAGTTTTGAGAAAAATATAGATTTTCAATCAACTATACATTTTTTAGCTACAGATTCTCAAATCTCAATCAGGTCAAATAATTGGACATTGGCGCATTGATATATATATTTTATAGCTGCTAGGAAAATTCCTAAATCATTTGAAAATTCTTTTCGGTATATTTAATATATACGGTATTCACTATAAAGAAAAAAGACATAACTGTGGTCTTCTAAACTAAAATGGTATTAAATCGACCTGGTATGATTATAAAATGAATCGAGGAATTGTCCTTAATTAGACAATAATATGCTTTCTTGCGAAAGTCAAAATAACTGTTCCCCAAAATTAAAATAAACCATGTGAACATGAAAAAAAAAACATTTTCTGCATCAAAATCTGCATCTGCACAGCATCCCCTGATTTAAGCTTATTCTCTATATGACACACCATGTATTATCATTATTAAAATAAACTGTAGTCCATAAGCTTTTCCAAATTAATAA